>NC_135566.1:2500-302500 GCF_964340395.1 Glandiceps talaboti | reverse complement strand
TGGAGAGTAATGACAGGACTTTACAACTCAATTTAATTAAATTTCATGATGAGTGGACACACCAGATGCACTGTTGATGGTTTCTTTGCCATGGTCTTATAAAACAGAAATATAGAAGGTCCGATATTGATACTGTACAGGAGCTAGCATCCACAGTCAATCAGTCTTGCAATCCAAACATTGCCAAATTTATTAAGAACAGTACTACTGGTCATCCACACTATGAGTGGCGGGATTGGATTACATACCTGCATCGCTTCTTCAACTGACCGGTCCCTTATGGTCATTATCATAATGATAATTATCATAATCATCATCTGATAGAGGGTACACTTGTATTTGATACTCGATGACGTCATCGTTATCGTAATGATTAATCGCCATCCCCTGAAGAGGACAAACTTTTTAATGTTTGATGAAGTCCCTGTCATTACAAGCACTAACCTTTGCACTAACTTATATTTGATGTTAGAACTCGCCATGCAATACATAAGGGGTGGACCATTTGATATCGGGGGGGGGGGGGGCTTGGAAGATTTCGGGGGAAAAAAGATGCCAAATGGATTTGCTTGAAAAAAAATCCGGATATGAGTGGGTAATGAAAAAAAAAGATGGACCACTGCTGCTAGAAAAAAAATGTCTAGGCAGGGAAATGATGCACAGGTTCGAGTATACTGTTCAACCTGCTTGTACCTCTCCAACCAGGACACTTGTCAAATCATGACAAACAGTTTCAAACACATGTCAGGGACCAGTCAGTTTCGTTAGCCTGTGGTACATATATATATTTGTTCTTGTCTCTGTTTCTTTCATAAATTGTTTGAATATTACTTCATGTAAGGGTTCAAACATAACTATACATAAAATTATACATATAATACATGTATTACCTAGCTACCACACTAGTTACAGAACATGCCATGCAAGTGTTTGGCTGTTTCACAATCAGTGCTTCACTTATCTTGCACTTTGGGGCAAAAGTGAACTTGAAGGTTTTGTTATCGTAATCTTCATACTATTAGATAGTTTATGAAAGAACTTAATCTAAATTGTTCTAGTCTCTTCAGTATGAATTTGTCAGAAGGGATGAATTTGTCAGAAGGGATGAATTAACTTCCTATTTCGGACACTACATCTGTCGACACCACAACTCAAATTCAAGTTTCTATTGTACACTAGGTATGACCTCCTAAAGTGCTCTAACACATCAGTAACTTTACTATACATGCAATATCAATGCCCCTATACCAATGTTACAGGCCTACTTTTATAACATGGAAAACCTATTTTAAAAAGTTATATTTACTTTAGCTTTTCGAAGCTTGGCAATATATATCTCAGAGGCTATGAATAACCTAAAAATTGCCTAAATAGAAACAAAAACTACAGATCTGCCGGGGGGGACCCCTTGGACTCCATCGCCCCAGAGGCCACTCATTCGTTAAACCAACAATAAGATTCACCAAAACTGGTAAAAAAACCTTCAGAAGCTTCTAGGGGAGACCCCCTAGGACCCCCCATAAGGGGTAGACATGTCCAAGCTTCAAATCAAAGTTCTTCCCTCCACCTCTTACTGTCAAGATGATATGAAACTTTATTTCAAAAATGTTACAACCATGTGTAGTTGCTTTGTACAATTGTTAGAGCTGTCTTTTAAAGCTTGCAAATTATTGTCTGAAAGTGTCTGTTAATAGCCTGAAAATTGGCTTTAAGAGTAAAAATCCTCCAGGGCTTCTAGGGGAGACCCCTAAGGGAGAAATCATCTTATACCAAGTCATCCTCTCCCCAGGCCTTCAATCGCCCAGCTGCCCCCATAGATACCCCGTCAGGTAAACCAATTTGTTTGCGATATAATAGGGGAAATTGCAATTTTCAGTCATGTAATTACGCCCATGTGTGCCTCGATTGTAGGAAACCCCATCCTAAAAGTGAACATGGTTCCTACCCAACACCATTCACCCCAAAAATCTAGATAATCAAGGATCTTTGCCTTCCACCACTGCATCACCTATAGCTTCACCACTTAATTATTCTGTTTGGCTTGATGAGTTACAAAATGACCCGGACAGGGATTTCATTATGGATGGTATCCATAATGGTTTCCACATTACTGATGAAAAGGTTGTATTGAAACCCACACATGTGGGAAATTATAAATCAGCTACTGGTGAAGCAAGGGACCATGTGGAAGCTCAGATCCTTGCAGAGATTGCAGAGGGAAACTATGCTATGTCCCCCCATAGGCCAACCATTGTCAGTGCACTCGGTGCCATTCCTAAGCCTAATTCTAACAAAATCCGCCTTATACATGATTGCAGTCAACCAGAAGGTAGGGCAGTCAATGACTATGCCACTAACGATCATTTCCGTTATCAGACCATTGATGATGCCACAAACTTGATTAAGCATGGGGATTTTTTGGCCAAAGTTGATTTAAAGTCTGCTCACCATTCTGTTCCCCTGCATCCAGATGATTATAATGCTACACGCTTATCCTGGCATTTCAAGGGCCAGGACAAAACGACCTACCTTATTGACAAACTTCTTCCTTTTGGGCAAAGCTTGCACCAAGTATTTTTCATAGGCTGACCAAGAGTGTCCGTCGCATGATGGCCCGTAGAGGATGTAATGCCATTGTTGTATATCTTGATGATTTTCTAATTATTGCCCCTGATTACCAGTCTTGCCAGACAGCACTCAACATGCTTATTCGCCTTCTTCATAGGTTGGGGTTCAGCATTGCTTGGGACAAGGTGGTGGGACCCTCCCAAAAGCTTACATTCTTAGGCATTGAGATTGAGACCCTTCAGCTGACCCTACAATTACCACAAGAGAAACTTGCTGAAATTCATACTTTGCTTTTGCAATTTTCCCAGCGGAAACGCGCTAGTCGCCGGCAGCTTGAGGGCCTAGCAGGCAAGCTTGCTTGGGCATGTAGAGTAGTTAAAGGAGGTAGAACTTTCCTTTGCCACATCCTCAACAGCCTTAATGCCCTGCGCAAACCTAGCCATAAGTTAATGCTTTCTAGAGACTTTATGCTTGATATCCAGTTGTGGCTAAACTACCTTGACACATTCAATGGCACACACAAGTTTATTGACCCAAGTCCAATTACAGACGTTCATATGCATCTGGGGTTCACTATAAGGGAGACTGGCTGTATACTTCATGGCACTGTGATTGGCCATCCACCCAACCCCTCCACATTAACCACAAAGAACTTCTCTCCGTAGTTCTCACAGCACACAGATGGTCTCCACTTTGGCAGAATTGTACTGTTCACATTCACACAGACAGCCAAGTTGGCATGGCAATTGTCAACAAAGGCACATCACATAACCCCCTTGTAATGGAAGCACTTTGTGAACTATTATGGCTTTCTGTCTCTGTCAACTTTAATATTCATGCTTTCCATATTCCTGGGAAATTTAATGACATACCTGATGCCAATTCCAGACTGCACCAGCCTGGTCAGCTCCAACGACTGGATGCCCTTGTGAGGTAAAGATAGCCCATACCATGCTGTTGGGAACTTTGTTTCCTCCTTTCCATGTCACATGTCTCAGGCAGCCCTTATCTCTCTTCTCCCTCAGATCCATGCATTAACCAGCTGGAAAGAGCACTTGACCTGGAAGTAGCCTTCTTCAGAGGGCATACCTTTGCAACGTCCACCAGGACAATTTACAAGACCCATCGTAAAGCTTTCATTGAGTTCTGTATCCAGTTTGGCTACAACCCTGTTCCAGTCAGTCCTGTTGTTGTTTGTCGGTATGCAGCCTTTCTCGCTCGGCATCTCTCAGTCAGCTCTATTAAACAGTACCTTAATATCATTTGTCTACTTCATACAGAGTGTGGCCTTCCCAACCCACTGTCAGGTAACTTCACGCTGGACTCTTTACTGAAAGGTATAGCAAGGGTCAAGGGTAATGTGGTCAAATGCAAATTGCCTATTACACCAGACCTCCTCCTTGGTATTCTCTCTCAGCTTGATTTGACTTCATCTGCAGACAAGGTTTTCTGGCTGTCTGTCTTACCATGTTCTTTGGTTTGTTACGGCGTTCTAATGTCCTACCAACATCAGCTAAGGGGTTTCAGCCTTCACGTCATCTTACTCGGCAAGATTTCTTGGCATTTTCATGTCGATAGCATCGTTTTCAAATATTGTTTATTCCAGCCTTTGCTTTGCTGCTTGCAACATCCATCGCTAGTCCTTGCCATTTTGTTCCCACCCTCCCACCCTTTTGCTTTTCGGTAGGAATGGGGAGTATTTGCTTAGTTAGTTAGTTAGTTTGTTTTATTTTAGTAGTCTTAGTTGCCTTTTAGCATGGCCTTTCCTTCATGCAGGCAAATTATTGTAATTTAACAAGCTTATTATTGATTTTTTTGCTGTTTAGTAATTTACCAGTTTATTTTTAGACACAGTTACATTTGTACTGTAGTTGTTTACATTTTGCTGCATTTCTTGTCATGTACATTTACTTCCACCAACATTTACAGAATTTATTGCCTCTTTTGTATTTACATTTGTTCGTCTTGCCATTGTTTGCTTTTTATCCAGGGGGACTTTAGTCCTATTGTAGTAATTTTTTAGTTATATTTGTTTTTGACCATTGCCCTCTCAAGGTCACTCTTGTTAACAGCTCTGCCTGTATTTACGTACATATGTATGAGAGGGTGCTGGTACATGTTTTTATTTATTTTCTTAGTTTAGAATTTAGTAATAAATTGTACCCCTTACTGGATCCAAAACATGTGTTTGTGCCTGTGCTTATTTCCCCCTTCTCCTTTGCTTTTCCCGGCTGCCCAAAGTTCCCCAGATTTAATTATGTATGCTGTCCAACCTCTGTCAATCGTTACAATGGTGTCAGAAGTGGATTGACAGCATACTGATATGAAGATAAAGCTTACTTTATACTGAACTCTTTCCAGTGACACCCTTTGCGACATTTGACTTGTATGTGCTAATGATTACTGAGCCTGATTTTATAATGGAGGACGGTGATAAAGTTCAGAGTGACCCTAAGATAGACGTCAAACCAAGTCATGGATATGCCGACCAGATTGGTATGGCTTTGAAATCAGGCACTGAGGCTGCTGAAGGGTTTGATGTAAACCCACTTACAGAGCATTTAACCCAGTTCACATCAGTGATAACAAACCAGTTTGAGAAGACACAGGCACTTCAAGTTAAAATGCATTCCGAAATGAGTCAGAACTTTGAACAGTATACGCGAGGGATACAAACACTTTTAACTATATTAGAAGAGAACATTGAAAGAGTACAACAATGCCAAAAGAAAGCAACACAACAATTGGAGGAACGTTTACAACCTGTGGAGCACACATTGTCAACTTCTATGAAACAACGAGAGGTTGACAATAGAAACAACGAGAGATTGACAGAAATGTGGACTTTCCAGTTCCTACTGTCTGGTTGGCCCTGTGGTGAACCATTGACCCCAGGTAAAGGTCACAGAGACAACAGAGACAACAGAGACAACAGTACAGCCCAACTCTGAAGTGAAGCCTGATCCTCAAAGACTTTTCGAAACTCCAAGTATTCACAGAGACAGTACTGCCTTTAGAAAGACAAGTTCTGAACAACCCCAAGTTACTAATTTCACTGGAGGTAATGTGTCAGGACCTTTTATGGGGGGACAAGTCGGGAGACCACTGGTTAAACCCACGCCATTTGATGGCAGTACTTCATTGGAGGACTATAGAGCACAATGTGAAATAGTTGCAGCTTCAAATTGTTGGGATAGCCTGGGAAAGGAGATGTACCTGGCTACTAGCCTACACAGAGAAGCCCGGGCAGATTTAAGTGACCTAGGAGGCCAAGTGTTATGATTATCCAACCTTAGTGTCAGCCCTCAGTCATAGATTTGGTACATGACAATCACAACGATTCAAGACTGAACTCCGTAATTGTTATAGAAAAAGAGATTATAGAAAAAAGAGAACCTTTACCAGAACTAGCCCAGTCAGTAAAACGCCTTACATGGCTAGCCTACCCACAAGCTTGAGGTGTTGTCGCTGATGCCCTAGCTAGAGATTTCTTCATCGATGCTATGACAGCAGTGATTTCAGATGGTGAATAGAACAGTCAAGGCCTAAGACACTTGATGAGACACTAACAGATTCTATGGAATGTGAGGCCTTCCTATTAGCTGAGAAACAATGAGGCCGGTCAACCAGGAGTGTACTGCACACACCTACTGAAGCACCCAATAGTAGAAGAGACCCTGTAAGTGAAATGATGGAAAGCATGGGCAGGGATCAGTGATATGACTAAGAAATACCTACAACCTATTGAACATAGACCGAGAGGGAGCATCAAATGTTGGTATTGTGGAGAAAATGGTCATGTTCAACAGGAGTGTAGACAACCAAAGAAAGAAACAAAGACTTTGATGAAATGAGTCAGGAAAACGGGGAACTACCAAGCTTGAAAGCCGAAGTATGGCAGAAGTAAGAAGGCCTGCCTGTACATCCATATCCAGAAAAGCTGCAGAAGTAGACATTGGTCTTTATGTTGCCAGCAGTATTCAGGACACAGCTATTAGTTTCCTGGTGGGTACAGGTACTAGGTGCGAACATTACCATAATAAGTAGGACTATGTTTGACAGAATTCCTCCCTCAAGACAGCCGACACTTGAAGATGCTGGTATTTGTATGAAGTTGGCAGATGGGAAAACAGTACCATTTCATGGAAAAGGCCTTGGGGAAATAGCATGTAATTCTGGTAACTCACAGTCCCTCAGGTGTAATGAACGGGTGCTATAGCCATCATGGCCAGGCAATATGTGTTCACTATTGATCGACTTCTATAATCTGACAGCTGGACATGTAAGCCAACAACACGTCTTCGCTGGGTTCCAATACTGTGCATGCGTCCTTTTGACATCAATGTATGATTACATGATGGCATCGAAATGCATCATGCAGTAATATCTGGGTAAGTTTCATGCATCCATCTACATCTCGCTCTAACTCTTCTTTCTTCATTCGTTTGTAGTCTCTAATATCTTTGTGTGAATTGTTTTCAATCTATGACATGTTATTTTATTTCTAAGATGTAAAATATTGTTTTCAGTAATTAATTAACATGAACTGGTGGTAACCCTTTACCAATAGCTGCACGTATCTTGACAACTGGAGTCAAAGCTATACGAAGACTTCACAGAAGCTGAGCTGACATCAAATATTGTATAACATCAAGTAAAATGTTCTCGACACGTAGATGGTATCTGTTGACTGCCGTCACTTTGGTGATTGCGCTCATACTGTTCCTCATTGCTGGCATCATCACAGCAGTTTGCTCGGCATCCAAGCCTGTCAAGGAATGCATCTCCCCATCTCAGACAACGAAGCTGACAACCAGCTACGATGTTACGTCAACACTGGGCATTTCCATGGAAATTGTAATGATAATCAGTACACTTTATCTGTACTATCTCTCGCACAATGACAATATCTCTGGTGCCGCCCGAATTTTTCGTTGTTGGTTAAAAATAATGAAAACTGAGTCGTGGGCAAGGAATCGTTTTTGTCTCCTTATCGTTGTTATAGGTTACATTTTGATGTTGGTTATAGTATCAGCACAGTCATACTACCACTTTGCCGCATTTAAAAACTCTGTAATGATGATACAGGCTGTTTTCTTGTACCTGATGTTACTTGTATCCAACCGACATGGTCCATTTGGCTGTTTTTATCCATCTCCAGGTGTTTATCCACCTTCACGGCAAGTGATATATCTTTCATTTGTTCTATTCACGTTTGCAAGTATTATTGATCTTATGCATTTTGCCCGTATCACACTAGTTGAAACTTCAACAGCATGGGGCAATGACGACTACGATGTAACTGACGAAGATGATGACGACGACGACGACGAATCATTCAGTATTGTTGGTGTCATTGGACTTACCTCACATATAGCACTCATGTAAAGACATGACATTCAAATTTAATAAACTAATATATGTATCTTAGATCTTCAGTTTCTTGTGTTGCACTGATAACTTGATACAAGGAATATGTTTACAATGTAGATTTCTCCTGATGAGCATGTAATAAGTGATATCAGTGTTTTGTTGCATTGCCTAGTGGTTATATTTAGTAAAGGTCTTCTCAATAATTTTTGTATAGGATCTATTTAATGGAGTTGTCCATAGATAACCCAAGTTACAGTTTGCAAATTTTCCATATCCAAAGCCATAACTCAGACATGCTTGAACAGGTCTCATTCAAAGTTGGTATTAGCACAGTGTTCTATGACATACATGTGCACATCCATTTTCATTGTGATACAATCCGATATGGCTGCCTGGCAGCCATTTTGTTTGAGAATTTTCCATGTCCAAAGCCATAACTCGGACTTGCTTGTACAGATCTCATTCAAAGTTGGTATTAAAACAGTGTTCTATGACATACATGTGCGTATTCATTGTTGTCATGATACAATCCGATATGGCTGCCTGGCAGCCATTTTGTTTGTGAATTTCCCATGTCCAAAGCCATAACTCAGACATGCTTGAACAGAGTAGTGATATCAAAAACAACCATATGAGGCCAAACAACATTAACCAGGTTTGAAAATGACAACATAAACTGCCAGTTCCTTAAAACCCAATCATAGCGGGGCCTATGTCATTTTCAATGACTTGTTATTATTATTATTGTCATTATTATATAATGTTACCGAGGAGTGGCAAGTGATAGTTTTGGCCCGTATGATATCAAACCACCTGTGACAGTCGGTATACATAACTGAACTGACATAGGGTCTTGTGTTGTGAAAAACAGATAGGGATAGATAGCATTGTATACGTTGGGTGCAAGTAAAGTAACTTTTGATGTTGGCCGATCCTTCAAGATTGGAATAACAGCAGTACTTGTCGAGGTAAGTCGCATGATGGAACGCCATACAATTTATATCAGAATATTGAAAGACTTGTGGCAAAATTTCTATTTTTTTACATTTCAGAGGAAGGATAACAGCTGTTATCTTACTAAATATTGGCATTAACCAGCACAGTCATAACCTCCTGGGTAGGACCCGATTTGACCCATATCTCCCAAATTATGATAAGGACGGATCAAAAATGGCCTTCGGCCGTCTAAGTGGATAATTATTTATTAATACGAATATTTCCAAATTCATGAAAGGCTTTATTTGACACATAACATTCAGACACTGCACAACACATTGAAAATTAATGATAACGAGTCAGGGCTCAAAGCTGTGATCACATCGCATACGCGACCAATTTGTTTAAATTCAAACCATTTTTAAAGTTGCGTTGCATTCATCTACCGAATGACCGAACTTACTCATATTGATTATTTACAATTTGTGACAACAGCCTTCTATTACAGTTTATCTTCTGTTTGAAGTCTTTGACATGTAATAGGAGACAAATATTTCTCAGTTGTCCTTCGTGTAAGTAAGCATCCTTCTACGAAAGCCTTCAAAGTGCTGTACCTATAAGTACTGAAAATAAAGACATTGAAAATAGTTAATGACCGAACACATTCATTACATACTCACTTCCAGAAGCTTCCCTCTGAACGTCGTTACAGGGTTCCATTTGCGAAAAAGAACTAGTTTAAAAATCATTCTCACCATCAGCAGTGGCCATTTTGAACACAATGTGACAGCTTCAAGTGAACGTTTATGTCATTATGTAAATGTACTATTTCTGTTTTCATTGGTGTGAATTATGTGTATTTTTGTAACATTTGCTGACGAGTCTGAAGACAATTTTCTGTGTTTTTATGCAGACAATAAAGTTTTGAATTGAAATGAATTGAAGACGTCACAGCTATAGTATAGTTACAAATACAATTCTAGTTTTTACAGCTGTCTCACAACACAACACAAAGGGATCATTAGATCTGAATACAAATATAGACGTCGGAGAGTCATCTCTGTCCAATGTCTATTATACAATATGCACAATTTTAGTTACGCTGCAAGCTGACACGCAAATACTCTTGTGTTATTAAATTTTAAGTACATAGAACGAGGCAGAGTATTTTGTGATGTGATTTTGCAAGCCAGTTTGATGACGACACTTTTCCTGCCAAAGCCCTATGCTAATCAATAGTCTTCATCAGTATTGTAAGTTATTTACTTGTAGGTCAGGGATTGTATTTTATATATAATATAGATTAGAAAATATATTTTCTTTCCAAGAACAACTTCTTTTTCTAATAGTATAACAATCAGATGCAAAGTTACCTCGAATTTTATAATTACAACGGCGGAAACCGAGCTTCCAGCTAGCTCATTAATAACACAAATTAAGACTAGTTGTTCCAGGTGGTAGATTACGCAAGTGATAGTGGTGTATTTGCTCTGCGGATGTAATCACACAGTAACCAAGATACATGTAGTACGTCCCCCAAAATGTACAATGCAAGCTAATGGAAATTGTCAGAAACGTCACCCCACTGTGAATACAAATAAAACAACCTCCATTCCAAGCTTTCAACATGTGGCAACCATCACATATGACATACCGCATCACTTATGACCATATATTTAACAAACTAGCGTAATTAGTTGGCCGAAAGCTCGGTTTCCGCTCTTGTAATGTGAGTTGTAACAGGTTTTTCAATTTCTCATTAAAATAATTTACTAGCCAGTGTGATGTCTCAGATCTAGGTGTTACCCTTGCAATGTTAAGAATCAAATATTCACAATGATAATTATACAATTTTGTAATCATTACGTATACACTATTCAATTCACATTTTCTCTTTTTTAACAGGTAAAAGGATGCGAACCTACCATCACAGACGTTTTGCTTCACTGATATTGTTTTCTAGTGGTGTATATATTATTTCCTACGTATGTAGTTTTGACATTTATTACAAGGAAAAGCTCGCTCGACTTGGCTTCGACAACATACTGCTCGGAGGTACCAGTATGATAAATGGAACACTTCAGCCAAGTGACCACTATGTTGTTCCAAATATAGTTCACTATGTGTGGCTTCACTGTCGTCCCTTCAGTTTCATGAACATGCTGAGCATGGCTAGTGTGTACAAAATAGTGAAACCCGACATAATTCTTTTTCACACAGATTGTGAGCCTGAAGGCGAACTCTGGGACCTTGTTAAACTAATTCCACAACTGGAAATCAAGTATATGGAGGCTCCAACCGAAATATTTGGTCAGAAATTGAGTACAAAATGGCCACAACACCAAGCCGACATAGCAAGACTTCGAGTTCTCCTCGAGGATGGAGGTGTTTACTTCGATCTAGACGTTCTGGCCGTGAATCCCTTGGAACCACTTCGGAAGTATGAATACGTTGCTG
The DNA here is from genome assembly GCF_964340395.1 of Glandiceps talaboti. Lineage (NCBI taxonomy): Eukaryota > Metazoa > Hemichordata > Enteropneusta > Spengelidae > Glandiceps > Glandiceps talaboti. Next base: position 291,166 of record NC_135566.1, on the reverse strand, counting down.
GTCGCGAGGGTCCTTACTTACTAAATAATGGTGCCATTTTAGCTAATTCAAAGTCCCCCTTTCTTACATTATTCTATGAAAGTTATCGAACTTATAGAAGCCGTTGTTGGGCTTGTAATTCTGTATGTGCACATCACGATTTAGCGGAGAAACATCCTCATCTTATTCACATAGAAAATAATGGTCTGACACCACCTGACGTTGACACACGAACAGTATATTACGGTAAATATGAATGGCAGAAAGGCCATTTTGCTTTCCATTTCTTTCAAGACATGGACACCCTCTCGAGTTGGCTATATGCGCCCAGACAACCAAATGGAGATTGGATTCGAGATTTCGATGCAGAAAATATAAAAGAGTTAGATTCGACTTTTGGCGAAATTTGTCGTTTTATCTATTATGGGAATAAGGATATGGTTGCATCTGGCTCTGTTCCACCTGATCCCTGGTGGGTTACCCTAGCAAAAGTATAATTTTCCTCATATCTTTGACATTATCAAATGCTGCACTATATATGAGACTTCACTAGTTACAAGTGGGATTTTAGAGTTGTTGTTTTGAGAGGAGGGGTCATATTTTTCATATGTATGTCCTTGGGAGGGCAACATTTATGAAAATGACATCAGGAGAGAGTCTCATTTTATTACGACTAATTTCATCACTCAACACCGTATTTGGCATCCACCCGTTGTCACTACTGTCAAATCCTCTGTTGTTCCATGATATCAGAACACATTCAAATCAATGCTGTCAAACAAGCAATGAATCAATTGTTACTTATGAGGGGAGGAGGTGTAACAGGAGATAATGATAATAAAATAATAATAATTTAATAATAATATTATATAATAATAATTTTAATAATAATCATCATCATAAGGGGAGACGGTATGGAATTATGGATACTGTTGTCAGTGTGCCACATTTAAGGTCATAAATTCATTTAATGTTTTAAATTTACCCACGTAAATGTTCAAAATCATATACATGTACTTTCTAAATATTGGACGTGAGTGTTCACATCTATCTGAAAAATCTATTAGTCGCATTACTCTTTTCTGCAAGATAAATATTTGTTTCAAAGTTGATTCAAAAGTACGAACACAGATTTCTATGCAGTCAGTGTGACAGATGTGGTAAAATAATAATAATAGATGAATATTTCTGTAGCATTAAATCTCACACAGGCACTTTAGTTGCCGAACATTTCAACAGCCCGGGTCGTAACATCATTCACTTTCAATGTAGTGTAGACCTATTTTATGAAGCCAAATCATAAGCTTCTAAATTGCATTTTACAGATACAAAATAATGTTTGACTGCATCACATAATCCATCCACATTTGAAATACCATGACTTGCGAGACATTGCATGTGGTGTCTTTTGTGTGATAAATAACACATGGTGAAACTTACTAATTTTACCTTACTGACTATTAAAGGTTACTGTGGTTTTCGAAAGCAGTATCACATACGGGGAAAATTATGGCTAAACAGTCATTGCAGTAAATGTCACAGTCAACGATAAGTGGCTTAAACAACTATACAATTTCCTGAAAAGTTTCTTGATTTGAAACTAAACTTGCAAAACGGTTTTAGTGGTTTAGAATTCCGAAAGAGTTTACCATGAACACTTGGAAATGGAGATTTTTTCAGGATGCTATTGGATGGTACTGAATGATCGCTTGTAGTCCAAATACTTGCCCATGAACAATACTTCTTGTGGTCAAGCTATAAAATCGTTTGTATTTTCTGATTTCGACCATTGTAACTTATCACAATTATATTCACTCATCAAAGTTGCAATCCATGTATTAAATGCATCAACATCCCTCACTCACTTTCTCTATACTCCCTCCCTCTGACTACCCCGCTTTCTTTTGCAACACAGCAAACAAATGCTGAAAATGGTACATACTCATAATAGTGAGAATGACTTATTAACTACAGATATAGAAACGAAAACATAACATTTACAGTCCATAAAACACTGGCCAATTGCCAACATAACTTTCAGATAACCTTACCATCCATCAAGACGTGTGGAATGCAATGAGTATGCCTGGAATCACAATACAAGTAATACATTCTATATAATGTCAGATCGCATTGAAACTAAGAACAGATATCAGTTGCAATGTCGACAGTTACATTAATACGTAGCACGAACCTATTGCTATTCTTAGAATACACAGATATGCTCAAGAAGATCAAGTGACAATTACGTACTTATATATCCGAAAATAGACGACCAGTTCGTTGAAGAACGCGTAAGCTTGATCTTCAAGGCCTACTGACTTAAACTTGAAGTTAAAGAACTGATGCTAGTCTGATCGGTTTCTGATTTTCAACCAACTGCTCACCACATTATCATTAACGACAGTATGAGAACGTGTACGGTCGTCATCATCTCCCTTACCCTCGTCATTAATGCCTCAATATCTGTACATGTAACCAACGCATTGGTACCTGACATCTACAATGTTACGGAGGACGTCAGTAATGGGATAAGTGTTGTCTCTATTGTTTATAGAGAGTCGCTTGCCGTGCAAAGAAAAGCGGAGAGTGAAAGTGGAGAGATGGCAGACGATATTGTTGTACGACAAGTCAGTGATGGAAAGCATCTGGTTACGGCTGTTTTCGATGGCTATATGAATATTAAGAATTGTCATATTACCAGAAATAGTGAGAAAATCACGCAGTTTAGCGACTCTTTCGGCGTAGCTGTAAATACTGGAGTAACAAATCCGGACAGCATCGACATTGACACCGCAAAGTTAATCGTAAACCAACAGAAAACTATCATAGACAAGGCACAATTATATGCTGTGGAGACTGACAAGCAGTCAGCTGAAAGGAAATTTACGGAATTCAGCAACATTAGACAGCTCCCAGAAGAATTTTCAGCGATGCTTGATATGTTTACTCTTCAACAGCAATGTCTGGAATTAAGAAATGAAAAACAAATAGCTCGAAAAAACAATTATGGTTCGAGTAGGAAGACGGTCGTGTCAAAGGTCAGAGAGAAACGAAGTTTTGATGCTTTCAGTGTACCGGGTACGTTGTGGTGTGGACCTGGAGATATCGCTGAGAATAATGACGACCTTGGCGTAAACAAAGCTGCCGATGAGTGCTGCCGTGAACATGACAGTTGTCCTGACTATATTGTCGGCTTTGGATTGAAGTATGGCTTCATCAATATGAGACCGTTCACAATAAGCCGATGTGATTGTGACAATAGGTAGGTGACGTCATATTACCTTAGCTGTACCGTGATTGTCGCCATGGGGTAAAAGATTACACGAATAAATCAAATCAATCAACTCTCACACATCATATCATAATTTTGCTTTATGATTATCATTCACATAAAAACATTTGAAGACTTTGGTTCTTATTGTGGTGTAGTCGTCATAGTTTTGTAAAAATACGGATGACAGTGGTGGTGGTGGTGGTGGTGGTCCACCATGCTAACGGTATGTCATCGTCGTCGTCATTTTAATCACCATCTCCCTACTGAGGCTAGATTGCCACTTTTGATGTCTGGAAACGTCATCGTTATGGTCATTATCATAATTATAATCATCATCATTATCTGAAGAGGATAAACTTGTATTTGATACTCGGTGACGTCATCGTTATCGTAATGATTAATCGCCATCCCCTGAAGAGGACAAGCTTTTTAATGCTTGATGAAGTCCCTGTCATTACAAGAACTAACCTTCGTACTAACTTATATTTGATGTTAGAACTCACCATGCAATACATAATATATTTTTGCAGGTTTAAGACTTGTCTGAGGAATGCCAACACCACGACAGCACTCGAGGTCGGCAATCTGTTCTATAACGTTTTCCATATACCGTGCTTTCAACTGACGAACAGGGCTGTTGAAGTCTGTGCTCGGCGTTCATGGTGGGGACGCTGCATTGAGAGAGAAACCATCTTGGTAGAGAAGGCTGTACTCGTCGAGGAGAGATTCTAGAAATCTTCGCATTATTGGCAAATGTGACGAGCAAAAACATTTCTAGTTTGTAGACATTCTATTTTTCATTTTTTTAAATACGATGTCGCAAGTCTGCCATCACCCACATATTTAGTGGTTAATTAAGAAGTGGTTCCTAGTCATCTTATTTCAGCGGTTTCTTATTAATAGATACAAACGATGTATGATTATGTTTACACTATTCTTCAATTTTGGTCCCAGATTGAGGACTGAACACGATAGAACTGTCATCAGCAAAAGGTTTTATTTGGATATACTTTATTCAGAATCTATGTGACACAGATTGTTACTAATAGATGGAATAGTGATTATCAATGCCTTGTAAAGAGAGTCAGTGTAACTGTACTGTACACCATTCTGAAAGTTTACACCACATGTATTCATAGCGAGGCAGTGACAAACTGCTTTCGACTACACTTCTATATATGGGTTGATATAGAGTATTGTCATTGTGTCCAAAACACAGAAATAAGTAGCAGTAGGTCGGAGAAAGTGATCAAAAGACACCGTATTCTATTCTAATGATGAGACAGCTTGTTGACCAATTAATTCAATCATCAATGAAAACAATTGGACCTGTGAATTATCATTGTTAATTAAGCAGGATTGTTATGAAAATACAATTATTATTTTTGCGAGTCAATTGAATAAATATTACTGTGTATTATTAGATCGATTATATTTATGTTTGAATGATGTTGTGTGTTGTGACTTTCCCACTTGTGACTTGTATGTCCACGGTTGCAAGCAATGAGTTCAGTATACAATCAAGAGCATCAAATAACATTGTGTAGTATTAGGAAGATTCGTTAGTTCTGGCGAAACGAACTTTAATGTAACATTTTCTTTGAAATCATCAAGTTGTCATGGTAATTACATACTTTGCATCATGATTATAAACTACAACATGCCTTGCATATTAATAAATAGGGAACAAAGGCAAAGCTGATTTGGTCTCAGCTGCATTTCTTTAGAAACAGTTATTTTAAACTACTTTTCACCGATTTTGCACTGTGCGACCTCTTTGAAATTGGCTCATAAAAATTAGCAAAGCTAACTGAGAAGAGGTTTCTGTACACTTGGGCGAGGCATTCTGGGAAACAAACAAACCTAGGAGCTCCTAATTTCTCAATAACCTCAGCATTGTTTGGACAAGGGTTACATGCAAAAAAAAAAAAAAAAAAAAAAAAAGCTTAGGCGTTCCTTGCTTTGTTCACAGAATGCCCATGTGTATAGCAGGCCAAACCAGATTTGCCAATTTTCATAACTCTATTTCAGATGGGTTGCACGATGCAGGGTTAACGGAAATGACTTTTCTGTGTTCCCTAATCATGAAAAATATGCAGCTTTGTTCCCCTTTCATTATTGCATAATTCCCGAAAATCATCGTTCTGTTATTGTCAATGTATGTATCAAATTATATGGAATTTGAAGCTTCAATTCTTATGATATAGCGCATTTACTGAAAGTAATTAATTTGGAAATGAAAGGAAAATTACATTAATATTCATGCGATGTTTACCAAAACCTAATCAGTTCTTTCCGTTATAGTAACTTGATAAGATGTGTTCAGTAGCAAGTTTCATTAGAATTGACGCAGTAGTTTTTGTCAAACTGACAAATTGCATACACAGACAGACAGACAGACAGACAGACAGACAGACAGACAGACAGACAGACAGACAGACAGACAGACAAAATCGTTACATTACCCCTCCCTTATTGAAGGTAACATTGTCTATTGGTCGACTTCTATAATCTGACAGCTGGACGAGCCAACAACACGTCTTGGCTGGGTTCCAATACCGCGCATGCGTCCTGTTGACTTCAATGTATGATTACATGATGGCATCGAAATGCATCATGCAGTAATATCTGGGTAAGTTTCATGCATCCATCTACATCTCGCTCAAACTCTTCTTTCTTCATTCGTTTGTAGTCTCTGATATCTTTGTGTGAATTGTTTTCAATCTATGACATGTTATTTTATTTCTAAGACGTAAAATATTGTTTTCAGTAATTAATTAACATGAACTGGTGGTAACCCTTTACCAACAACTGCACGTATCTTGACAACTGGAGTCAAAACTATGCGAAGACTTCACAGAAGCTGAGCTGACATCAAATATTGTATAACATCAAGTAAAATGTTCTCGACACGTAGATGGTATCTGTTGACTGCCGTCACTTTGGTGATTGCGCTCATACTGTTCTTCATTGCTGGCATCATCACAGCAGTTTGCTCGGCATCCAAGCCTGTCAAGGAATGCATCTCCCCATCTCAGACAACGAAACTGACAACCAGCTACGATATTACGTCAACACTGGGCATTTCCATGGAAATTGTAATGATAATCTGTACACTTTGTCTGTACTATCTCTCGCACAATGACAATATCTCTGGTGCCGCCCGAATTTTTCGTTGTTGGTTAAAAATAATGAAAACTGAGTCGTGGGCAAGGAATCGTTTTTGTCTCCTTATCGTTGTTATAGGTTACATTTTGATGTTGGTTATAGTATCAGCACAGTCATACTACCACTTTGCCGCATTTAAAAACTCTGTAATGATGATACAGGCTGTTTTCTTGTACCTGTTGTTGCTTGTATCCAACCGACATGGTCCACTTGGCTGTTTTTATCCATCTCCAGGTGTTTATCCGCCTTCACGGCAGGTGACATATCTTTCATTTGTTCTATTCTCGTTTGCAAGTATCATTGATCTTATGCATTTTGCCCGTATCACACTAGTTGAAACTTCAACAGCATGGGGCAATGACGACTACGATGTAACTGACGAAGATGATGACGACGACGAATCATTCAGTGTTGTTGGTGTCATTGGACTTACCTCGCATATAGCACTCAGGTAAAGACATGACATTCAAATTGAATAAACTAATATATGTACCTTAGATCTTTAGTTTCATGTGTTGCACTGATAACTTGATACAAACAATATGTTTACTATGTAGATTTCTCCTGTGATGAGCATGTAATAAGTGATATCAGTGTTTCGTTGCATTGCCTAGTGGTTATTAGAAAAGGGCTTCTCAATAATTTTTGTATAAGATCTATTTAATGGAGTTGTCCATAGATAACCCAAATTACAGATATTCTGAAAATATGCTTTACCAAAAGTGCATGTACAATATTTACAAAATTTGACGAAGACACGGAATTTGAATTAGGATATATGTCAAGTGAAAAAGTGACAAGTCAACTTATTTGTTAAAAAAACTTGACTTAAAAATGCCGAGACTAGCAAATATGTCACCATCTTGCGAGGAACTGATAAAGACCTGGTTGTAGATGAAAACGAAATTTGTCTCAACATAGGATTGAACCGATAAAGTTTAAAAGTATTAGGACACTAAGTTTGAAAGTGAAAGTTCGCAACAATAAATGTTATTTAGCATTTATTCATTACTTAAAAGACTACAACCGGTAATTTTCTGCCAATCTGAAGACTTTGAACATGAGTATGTCTATTTTATTGATTAAAGAATCACATGTATATAACTATATATTATTATTCACTAACTTTAAGGAAAACATTATGATTTCTGTTTTGACAATATTTTGTTCCTAAAATGTATGATACTTTTAGCTCTGAATCCTACAGACTTCCTTATATGACGGGCGATAATTGGTGGTATTTTTTAACTTTGGTTTTATGTTCAGATTGGATTTTGCTGTGTACTTCTGGGAGATGGCGTGTGTAGGTTTCAGCGAAAAGCTAGAGATTTATGGAGGCGAAAATACTATTCTTAGAGATGTTACTGCAGACTGGATAGAGACAGGAAGAAACAGACAAAGTGCGGATACATATGCATATGAGGATGTTGAAAATGACTCCACTGAACGTGAGATGGACTCGGTTAACATTTTTGTTGAAGTGGAACCTTTAGTTCAGCATTTTCAAAATGGCACACACAACAGCAGAACATACGGATCAAGAGACTCTGTATCAACTGTCATATAATAATGTTGCCACTTTTTGACAATGTTCAATACATAAATATACTGACCATTTTTGCGCTCATCATCAATTTAGAGTCAGTTTTCAGCTACGCATCACATGCATGCATGTTTCAATCTATAGAGAATTTACTTCACTGGTATGAATTGTTGACAAAGGTAGGGCGCGAATTTGACAACAAAGGGCTTATTAATTAGAAGGTGAGGCGAACGCGGAAAATTAGTAAAATCAATGCCACCACGTGAACGTTGTGCTAAACAGAATCAACGCTTACCTCAGAAGTAACGTCACAGTTACCGTAAAGGGGACAGTGGTTTACGACAATGTTCCCGGAAACTTATATTTTGGCATGTCCCATTAGTTTATAGTGGGCGATGTCACGAAAATGTTCAAATACCAGTAAATTTTTCACAGTGTTTTCCATTTATGTTTAAATCTTTCATGAAACTGCAAAGAAAACATTGATACTAAATGTCTGATGATGCCTTGGGCATTTCCCAAACTTTTGTAAATATGTTCACTACAAGTACACTATGAAAACCTACAATTTTCATTAAATCACAACAACTAGTAATAGTGTTAGATTGGACCATGCAGTTTGAAAGAATATCAGAACCCACTCAGTAATATTTACCCATTTTAACATCCATGCTATTAAAGTACCAGTAATGCCATATGATAGCAGTCTATGAATTAACAGTGTATGATTGACTGTGTCAAGAAAAGTCTAGGTTGACCACCTTTGCCAATATGGAAACCGATTTATAAACAAATATTTCTAGAAAGCACAGTTTGATCAGTGCGCACTTGTCCTATAAAGCGTAGCTTTTAATAATAATCAGCAATTTGTATAAATAATGATTTCCAGGAATTAGGCTATACTAGTATCTGAACGAGGTATATTTAAAATTCCATATGATTTGGTACACACATCAACCGTAACAAAGTGTACTTATCCCAAAAGGTTGTTGACCTAGATTTTATTCTGACGTAGCTATTCGTTTTAATGTTTCATTTCCATAATTAATGATTTTCGGTAATTAGTTTATATCTTTAAAATACAAGCTTCAAATTCTACATAATTTGATACATTAAGTGATGAAAATAAAGCGCAAGTGTTTCATATAGTTTGCTGATTTAGTTTTTAATTATATTGAATCATTTGCATAATTAATCATTTTTATTAATTAGGCTATATCTTAAGAACGCACACTTCAAATTTCAATAATTTGGTACATGCGTTGATGATACCAAAGTGTAGGTGTCCAATAAAGATTGTTAATGTAGCTATCCTAAATGATTCTTTGCGCAATTAATCTTTTCTGGTAATACCTTATCACATTTTTGTGTGAATTGGTAAAGGACTCTGCTGTGTGTGATGCCTGCATTAATGTTAATATTGAGTTGATATATGTGTATCTACATGTAAAAAAAACATCGTTTCCTATCATGAGTGAAAAGCCGGGGTAACTAACTCCGTTTGCACTGTACTGATTTAAGTCTAAACTCCACCCCTTCCGTCCTTCTCTTTAATATTTAAGGGGGTATTGTCTGATGTAATACTGTACAGTTAACATCAAAAATATGTAAATGCAATAGAGTACTTGCTATGCCCCAAGTCAGAACAAATAATAGAGGTAATAAAATCATTCTCGTAAACGCAGCAGTATTATATTTCCAAGTAATCAATAATTGCAGTAATATACGTATTCAAAATGAACGAAGTAATGTCCGGTAATGTACATATGATAAACTCAAAACCTTCACACCAAACTGACTTTCCAACATGTTTCTAAAATAGCAAATTTCCCGTATTCCTTTCCAACAAATATTAAGGCCATATGCGTTATCTGGTGAACTCAGCACATCAAGAAATTGTCGACAAGAAGTATAACTTTATAATACACTATCGCATCAAAAAAAAACTTGCATGCATTAAATAAATTATATAAAATGGCGTTTTTGAACCATACATCTATTCAGAGAAAACAATATCCTTGCATTATTCTACTCCTTCGTTTAGCATTCTCATCATAAGTAACTATATGTGTCTACAAATAGAACCATCGTCAAGACGTTGTGTCAAGGAAATAGCCAATTAGGGCTATAGTGATACATAGGTCATTGAGTAATTGTAACTAAGATTTCAAACCACTAAATTTGTGGGATCGACTAAGACAAACTCTTCTGGAAACTTCGGTGTATCAACTGTAGATCTGACTTTCCAGTCTTCCCAGGGATCTTTGTATATTCCCCTATACTCAACTTCCTCGTAAATGGTACTCACATGTGTCATGTTCCAGAAGAATTTCGCAAAGTCAAGCCTGAAATTGATATGAAATATACAGTCAATATTATGACCTGTCAGCATTATTCATATATTTACAGTGTTAGCTGTAAGAAATGTGAATAAAATGACCAAGTCTTATTTTGATGTTTAATTATAATAATTTTTACTGTGTTGGGTGATTTTTGTGTCCTATTGTCCATTTTAAAAACGATATAGTATCGAAATATACATATGATAGGGCACCGACATCAATTTTAGTATTGCTGTTATCAAACCATACCCCAATTACTATCGTTACTTAACTTGTGTTTTGTTTGTCAACATTTACAAAAATACAATTCTAGTAATTGGGCCTAAACAAATTGTTTGGTTCCGGTTAACAGACCCCACCTTGCTTTTTCACTCCCAACCCTAAACAGTTTTTACATATTCGAGAGAAAAAAATAAAATTGCGAATATTGGGAAGTCTAGCCAGAAATAGTGGTTGCGGAAACTGACATCAACTTAAAAAAGATAATGTAAAACTGTTATTACTGTTAATGCTAAAACAGTTAAGATAGACCAACTACAATTGTTATTGCTGCATACGGTAGAATACATAAATGTATTGTACTGGTGCCTTGGTTACGTGGGAATAATCAGCGTGTAATCAATAATGCAGTTTACATACTGAGTGGAGCTAAATGTGTAGCTACTTGAGGAAATCTGGCTATCAACTACACTATCGTACTGAGTGTAGTCGCATTAACGCATCGATAGCTGCATCACCATGTTACACCAATAATTTTAGTTTCTGTCGTCCTTATCAGTATGCTTGGAGCTTGATTTTCGTAGTACTAGTAGTAAATTATAAAGACTTTGATATAAAACGTACCTTAAGAAGACTTTGGCTGTCATTCCCAGTACATCCATTACATGTGTGAGATTACTGTGATTGCCTGAGGTCTCGAAAATCGAATATAGCTTCAGACTCAAATAAATAGTGTCAGTGATGAATTCAGCCAAATTTGTAATACTCGCAAACAAGAAGAGCGTCGTCGCCAGGTATTGGTATATTCGATGTTTGGGGTATATTGATGCTAGGGGCCCCTTCTCATTAGATACCAACAGAAGAATATACCACGCTGTCAATCCCAATGGTAGGATAGCGTATCGGAGAGCGGCATTTTCACCTGGCGAGTCCAATTTATCTGATAGTGATATTGTGAAATTGTACAAACAAATCACACACAACAGAAGTGTTCGCGTTTTCACCCACAAATGCTTACACAAAAGAAATCCACAGCAATCCTTAAAGTTATTAAGTTTGAAGTGCCGACAGCACCCCTTGACTACGCGACATTCGTAGTACAAAAGTACGGCGATGAGAACCACAATAGCTGATAGGATCGGCTCTAGGGTTGCTATACCGTCCGCAAACCGCTGTAAATTGTCATTGCCATGGACTGAAAACTCGCACCTTGAGTCGGGCTTCAGAAATTCGTCGAGACATATGAAAACAATGAAGAGATTCACCACCATGGATGAAACTGCCATACACATCGTGACGGCAAATATTATCCATGTGCAAATGTTCGTTGATCGAGGCATGGTTTAAATATGTCATGAGTCGCTCATGATTGTTTGTTTTAAAACATATATCATAAAGTAAATCAGTATTCTTTAAAAATCATTATTTGTTTTCAGAGTTTTCGTAGTTGTGAATATGAAATAGTGTTGTCGTTTTATAGTAGTTAGTCACTGTTGTGTTTGATGGCAGTGTTTTCCTTTGTTAATTCCGCTTCCGTCTGTTGATAAATAAGTTCAAATCCTGGTCTTGGGTCGTCCTGGGGTCTTTGAAGTATACATGAAGGGCTTGACATTCGTTCAAATACTAAAGTACTTATACTCGAAGCAGTCGTTTAATTATATCCTGAAAGTACAAAAGGAAAGAAAAGCGAAACTAGGAACAGCAATGCGTCACCTCAAAGGGGCGCCCTCAAGGGTCATACACTAGCAATTCAAGCCAAAACATGCAAAGGGAAATTCCCGGAATCTCATGAATAGGCTTGAAATTAATACATAGCTGAGCGTGTACAGCTTTCAATTTCAGTTTAATAATGACGATATATACAAAGTGGGGATATTTCATATTTCCGCCTTCAATTTGAACAAAGGAATGGATAATTTAACTACGAGTCATAAAGCTTTCTACACGTTTGCCCCATCGACATTTCTTGATACATACTTGAAATCCTTAAATCCGATAAAATTTATCAAAACAATATCTGCTCAAAAAATGAGAGAGAACAATAATGCCATTGACCAAGAAGGGTTTGTGTCTTGAACACTTTGCCAAAACATGAACAATAATTACCCGATAGTCAAACATCCACGATGTGGTGTACTTACGAAAGCTGCAGCTTCTACATGTACTGTAACAGAGACCAAAGTCCCATTTTGACAACAACATGGCAGTACATTGTATCATAACACGTAGAGTACAGAATATACTACATGTAGATAGTGTGTATTTTCCCAATGCGATAGCGCTATTTTTCTCACTGAACATCAGTAAGTTTGTAAACGATGGTGATTTTTGTTGGGAAAGTCCCTCGATATGTAAATTATGTGTACCAGTTCCGAAAGTTGACGTCATTGCTCTGTATAGTTTGGCGCCGACCCTGTGTGTCTCGGATTTCAGGCGTTCAAATTAAGAAATGGTGGTACCATGGTGGGCTTGTACACTTTATATGCACTTTAATAGTGGTATTCAGGTTTGTGTATTCCATGTCAGCTAATCAACCTGAAAAGACATCGTTGTCAGTTGGAAGGTGAGAAACGGCTACGTAATGAATAGCTTATAATACACAGAGCATAATTTACAGGATATAGCATCAGTCGGGAGAACTTATGAGAAGGACTCATATAACTGGTGATGAGGAAAGTTGCAATGATTCAAAGTGAAGCTACGGCTTCGGATGGGCTGTGGAACGGTATTATAGGCTGTGGTCAGAATTTATGACATGCAGGGGTCTGGGGAGAAAATGGGGGTGGGGCACGAAAAAATAGGGGTGCAGAGGGGGCAAGAAAATTCTGATTGTCTGAAATATTTTGCTCACGATTTCAAACTATCATATACAGTCCAAAAAGTTCAAAGTTGATTTTATTTTATCATCCAATTACTTTCTCATAATGCTCCGGCTTTGAGTGAGCACTATCGGGGCTATGTATAAGAAACTGGAGTCTTTATTCCACTTTTACTCCACACATCGTCTTGTATGCTGTTTATCTTCCACTACATCTACCCATGCCGATCCTCAAACATTACAGTAGGATCCCTATGAAAAGCTGAGTAGAAGAAACTTTGTCATTTCCATATGTCTACGTCAAATCTTGGGTAGACTTACATTCCTATAGATTGTGTGTAGTGTTACCGACTTGTCTTTGGTGTTGAAAGCTATTGACCAAATTCAAGTTGTAACTTCAGACGCACACAGTCAATCTCAGAGGTACCAGAATCTCAGGACACGTATTCAGTGGATAAACTCACAAGCACTCAAAATGACTTTTGAAGGAAATAACAATCCATTAACGTTGTAGAAATCATAGGCCTGTTATATGCAGTTGACTACATTTACGTCCTTCGTGATTGCTTTCAGTTTTATAAGAAATTTGGGTTTGTTTTTGAAAACCTGTTAGAACGACAGTTACGTATAAACTTATCACTTTCCTTTCAAGTTGATTTTTCTCAATCAAGTATAGAGTATTTGAATTCTCAAAAAAATGTACACAGTGAAATTGAAATTAATAATATCGTATTTCACATTATCTTTTCCACCAAACTTACATCCAATGACATGAAGTGGGCGTCTCCATCCCCGTGAAATGACTCAAATTCCAGACAAAAAGAAATGTACATCTGTATCTCAAAACAATCCTAGACTACTTTCAACAAATGTCAGGTGTTATGTAGTCCGTATATGCGTGTCACTTCGCTTCTTGACCTTTGCGATAACGGTCAAAAGGCGGCCATTTTTATGAAAAATTCACATTTTGCCAATTAACACCACAGACTACAGACTTTATTCATTTGTTACACTCATATTATCATCATCAACACTCGTTCTAAGAATACCTTGACCTTTGGCCTTGACCTTCATCTTCAACTTCAAATAGGCATAAGTGACAAAACTTCACAATTGTCCACAAACGATGAGATTTTAACAGATAGTGACCTCATTCGAGTGCCTGTACCGTTATAATCCATAATTGTCATTCTAATGAGACATTGACCTTTAACGTTGACCTATATCTTCAAGATCGAATAACCAAAAACGTTCGAATTAGGCCTACATATGTACACCTCTGAGATACATGGGTCGGTTTCAACCAAACCTGGCACAAATGTCACAGTAGTCCACAGATACACATTGCTTTGTTTCATGACCTTTGTGATGATAATGATCAATTGGCAGCAATGAGATTTCAGAATAAGAATTACTAAATTGAAATGTTGTGGTGGTGCGGTGGCTTGTTAGTGCCACGGGGTGGTTTTGAATTTCCGATATTTTCAATTTGTTTCTTAATCGATTTTGAATGTCCAGGTTAATCTTGTATTTTACACATGTTCAGTTCTGCAAAAGCAAAAGTGTAAATTTTGGAAATTGAAAATGAGCTGAGAAACTCCAACAAAGGAAAAAATATTGGAAATTGAAAAATCAACTTAGAAATACAATGTGAAAACATAATTTAAAAAAAAAATATTTGTAGCATTGTTACATACTTTCAAGTGCCCAGGTTTCTTAGATAATCGTGATTTCACTCAAATATTGCATCTAATTACCCTTGGAACATGAAGTAACTATTCTAGTGTTAATGTGATGGTCACAGTCACTTGTGAGCTATAAATATTCTATTGAAGGATGATCATCATGCATCATGATACAAATAATTTAGTATTTTTTATTTTTTGGATATTCGTAAGTACCTAAAAACGTCATTATTTTGTATCATAACCATCCTTGAATTGAATATTATCTCATAAGTGAATGTGGTTATTGTCGACGATGTAATATCGGTTCACATGTTTCATAGCACATACAGCATGCAGCACACACTGCGTGCAGCACATGCGTGCAGCACAGGTAGCTTTGAAAGTACGCCCTCACACGGTCCTTAATCTAAACAGCAACATTGAAAACGAGGCACATTCCGGAGAGGAGAAATAGTCATGGCGGACGAAGCTCTCGCCAAAGCCGGTTTACATTTTGATGAACTAAACAAAGTACGTGTCCTTGAGCCTGAAATCGCAGGACAGACTACGGAACTCAAAGAAGAATGCAAGGATTTTGTAGATAGTAAGTACCAAGTTCTTGGGTGGTGTATGTTATTTCCACACATCTTCATTCAGATTGATGTGAGCTGCTTGTTAATAATACGTTGTCGCGAACGTAAACATACCGTTGAGACGGTTGACGTGACAGTTCTGCATACTGCGGATAGAATCAAATGTACCTACGATGATTATAGTCACGTCTATAAATTAACGTGAATATTATAGAAAATCTCTTAATCTTATTTCGATATGACAATTTTCATTATTTTGCTCAAAAAGAAAAGGTTGAGCTGGTATTGTGCTGTTATTTTAATGTTGGTACGTGTCAAACCAAAACCAATGCCAAAACAGACTGCAGTCAGACTGAGAGTCCACAAGTATAAATTTAGTCTCAGATTCAGATTTGAGGACAATATATAATATGGGGCTAGTCTCATCATATTGAGCCTCAGGTTCAGTCCCATATTCGAAAAATCACGATAACACCAGAAAAAAGGAGTCAAACATTGATCAAGAAATAATAATGTCCAGGCATGATGGTCCAGGCTACAGAATGTTCCTCCTTCACGCTCACTTAACAGTAAACTCTGGAAATATACATTACAGGGTGTCAACATATCTTCTCCCCTATGCTATGGTTCCTCCCTCTCTCTAACAAATATACGATATGACAGCTGCTTAAACATGTACAAGGGTGTGCATGTGCAATATTGAGTAATCTGTTAATCATGACTTACTGTTGTCCGTTTTGTGGCTCAAGCTAATGTTAGACAAGAATTGACAAAATAGACAAGACGTAGGTGGAATTTATAGTGATTTTAAGTTCATTTCTGTATTTTACATACAAAAATATAGTAAATGGCAAGGGTATGGGTGGTTTTTATTCCCAAAATCTATGTGAATGAAAGTTGTCTGCAGTCTCGTTGTTAAGAGATAGCGAGGAAGCATAGCGTAGGGGAGAACATGTGTCGAAACCCTGCAGGAGTGTATATTTCCAGACCCAGAGAGGGGATGTCTCAGCTTGCATGGGGAAAATTACCTGAAAATCAGAGATAAAAGCTTGTTGTCAAGACATTAGTGAGAGGTCAAAGTTCAGCTGATGTGTTTGTTGGTAGGCGCACTATTCCAATTATATATCTGTAGTGCGGCTGTTTAAAATAATTTTGATCTTATTTTAAAGTCTGCAGAAGTAATATTTTACGATGGGTGAGAAGTGGGACATTTCTTGTTTGACTGCTTGTTTTTTGGTGTCATTGTGATTTTCCAATAAGAGACTGAACCTGATAAGGCTCAATATGAGATTGGCAACATATTGTCCTCTAATGCAAGTCTGATTCTGAATCTTAGACTAATTTTATACCCATCAGAGTCCTGCTAGTAGATGGAGTAAGTCAACACTCAATTCTGACAAAATCCCTTCCCTTCTCTGGTGTAAATGGGACAATAACAGAAATGAGTTCAGTACCATTTGATGATAATCTTACTATCATATTTCTTTGTTAACAGAAATTGCTGAGTTCCAGAAAATTGTTGGTAGTTTTATTGATGTTGTAGACAAGGTTTCAAAGGAGGTTGAAAGAGAAAAAATGAAAGTAAGTGATAGAATGATACTTCATCATCATTATATACTTTTATGTCCTGTCAACAAAATTATTTCAAACTGCGTATTTGTTAACACCACAAGTGATGAAGTAGGTAAACAAGTTGATAAGGCATAATGAGCCAAGTAGACATAATGTCATTATACACAGATAACATATTAAATAATTCCAAGTTGAGTCAGTACAGCATTTTATGCAAACTTCACACACACACACACACACACACACACACACACACGCACACACACCATTCATCAACTAGTCTGTTCATGTAATTTTTAAACTGATCAACAGTAAAAACAAAACATTGTGTTTGTGGACTCACTATTGACTACCTCTGTGTTGTCTGACAGGCAATTGGTTCAAGAAATTTACTGAAATCAATAGCTAAGCAACGAGAAGCACAACAACAACAGTTACAAGCACTCATAGCTGAAAAGAAAACACAACTAGAAAGGTAAGCATTGAGATATTTAATCACAGAGTTGAAGATAAGGATACATATACAGTGTTTTGAACTTTTCACTAAATGTTGGGAACCCAGATGAAGACGAGATAATTTGGCAATATGTGCATAGATTAGATTTTTTTCATTCTTTTATTCTGGACCAAATTTTTTCTATAGCTCTGTCAGACAACTCAGTGTTTACCATACTT
This sequence comes from Glandiceps talaboti, assembly GCF_964340395.1. Classification (NCBI taxonomy): domain Eukaryota; kingdom Metazoa; phylum Hemichordata; class Enteropneusta; family Spengelidae; genus Glandiceps; species Glandiceps talaboti. Next base: position 273,313 of record NC_135566.1, on the reverse strand, counting down.
CAATTTTAATCCTATTCTACAGTGGGCCGTGGTAAGGAAGTAATATCTCCCTGTATTCCCCATCTATTGTACCTAGGTTCCTCACCAAAATCATGGCACACTCAGTGTTGATTAATTATTGAAAACTATGGCAACAGGCCAAAATTGCCCCCTTTCTGTGAGCAGGGTTGCTAAACCTAAGCAAAAGCACTGATTTTTGCAAGAAACCTTAATGAAATACCTAGGTTTTACCTACTTGTCAAAACACTTATATGTATAATTCCTCCAGCGTGAAAGAATATGGATAACTGTAGGACAGTATAGGATAGCATAGTATATGATAGCACAGCAAAAATTATGTGACTTGCCAGTAAGGTTTTGCCAGTTCTGATCAGTAGACGTTCTCAAACTACCAGTTCTATGTACCGTAGTGCAGTTGTAGCAAAGATTTATCACTGGGGTAATCATTCAATCTTTTGTTGAGTCATGTTTATGTGGAAATGTTATACTACCAATATTTACATATATTTACTTTTCTCTCTTGTATTCATCTGTCTGTCTTTTTTCATTCAACAGATATAGAATGCAACATAATGCCTTGCTGAAAGAAGAAGCTGAACAGAGTGAATTTATCGAACAATTTATTCTCCAGAAATAAAAAGATAAATGTATATCTTTCTGTTCCAAATTCAATGTTTTATTGAAAATGATCTTACAGTGAAAGCTACTTTTTTGTCATGTACTCTTTATATGTATATTTAATGTTGTAAATAGTTCATTATCTTGTTGAAATAAAATTGTACTGGATTAGTTTCAGTACAGTGTAGTGTGTTTATGGCATGTGTTTAATTTGTAATTGTGACCATATGGATGTGAAATGGGTATTTATGTAAGCAGTAAACCCCCCACCACCACCCACAGGGGGTCACTTGAGGTCACAAATGAGGTCACTTTCACTACCTTTATCTACCTTCACCTTGCACAAATTCATTTGAGCTATTATTAGTGATTACCCTACATAGTTTATACACACACTTCATCCATTCTTACAACCCAGATCATAAATGGTGAGCAGTGTGACCTCTTATGATAACCAAATTTTTTGTTCTGGGTCAAAATGGGATTTCTTGTGAGTCACCACATAATAAGAGATAGGAGAACAAATTTTGGTGCATCACTAGAAAGTGTGTGTGTGTCGGTGGCACATCAAATTGGCTTAGAGGGCACACTGATGGTGGAGTCTTGGACGATGCCATAGGTGGCGAGTCTTGGACGACGCAATAGATGGCGAGTCTTGGACAATGCCATAGGTGGCGAGTCTTGGACGATGCAATAGATGGCAAGTCTTGGACGGTGCCATAGATGGTGAGTCTTGGACGATGCCATAGATGGTGAGTCTTGGACAATGCCATAGCTGGTGAATCTTGGATGGTACCATTAAAGAGGTTGTGGTTTACGACAGTGATTTCTTCATAATAGTACTTTGTTTGAATCAAACAGAGGTTAACATTTTTACATCGAAATCTGTGTTTTGCGTTTGTTTGAATCAAACAGAGGTTAACATTTTTACATCGAAATCTGCATTTTGCCATTGTTTGAATCAAACAGAGGTTAACATTTTTACACCACAATCTGTGTTTTTGCCTAGCTGTCTGTCCAGCTCTTTGTATTGCTAGCAACGGCAAATTACTAATAATGTTTGACAATTATACGCTCAAACTGGTTGGTTTGAAAAAATGCACTCAAACCAAATTGGTCGCAACAGGGAGTGATAACATACATATCAGCCTAACTGACCGTATTCAAATGAAGTCAATATGTAATTGCACCCTCGTTGAGATGAGCACAAGAGTGACATCATTTACATAGAGCGAACAGTATATAAATACCTACAAAGAAGCATGCTGATACCTGCCATTGGGGTGTGGCTATAAAAATTGTTTGCTGTTATTAGCATCACAAGCAGTTTGTGAGACACCAAAGCATAAAGACAGATTGTGATGTAAACAGGCAGTACTAGTATATTACATGCACATAACATACCAAAAACACAAAACATTTCAATATTAGTTTATAATGCTCAGCTTTATTTGATAATATTTCAATATATCTCATACTATGGTCTATACAAGAGTCAGATATAAAAGTATTGCAGTTCATAAAAAAGAAAATACACATAATCTACATAGGATACAGTGATAATTGATGAGATTATCACAATCTACATAGGATACAGTGATAATAGATGAGATTATCAATTAATTATAAAAGATAATGAAAAATAATAGTTTTTAACAACATTTTATTAATATTAATATGTTATCAATAATGGATTGAAATGCATATCATTATTTATTATTCTGAAAACTGTTTCAAACCAATTTCACACCCTGGGCATATCATGTGTATTTATTTAACTTGGTAGCCATTTACATCTTTTCCAGTGCATATTTTACTGAAAACTAAAAAAACTAATTACTATTAAAATATCTTCTATGCTGAAGTAAATGTCATAATTTAATTTCATGTTTTCATAAATAATTAAAATGACAATGAATTCTTTAGTAAAGATGACTGTATGTATACACAGTGTACTAGGTACTCATAATATCAGTACAATGGTGTTTTACATGCATAAGAGTATTTGCTATGGTTTAAGTCCTAGTAATAGTGGGAGAAAATCTGATAAAGCAATGCATATATATTACCATGATTCTGATAGGGAACCCAAATAAAATATACAGAACTCACGTATATTTTATCTACTTACTGTCCATAAGAAAAACACTGTTTTATCATGATTTGGCTTTAATCAGCAGAATATAATACATTTGTATCCTATGATTCATCTTTGTACGAGATAAAACCTGCTGAAGATGATATTCTCGATCTATCAACTTATGCTTGGTTTTGTGAGATTGAGTCAGTTCTTTCACACAGCAGGCAATAAAAGAACACCACCTGTGGCCACATATTGATGTGTTTATGTAGGTTTAATTTCATGAAGATAGTAATAATCACTTTAACCTGTGAAATTTGGTGTCATGATCAGACTTCATTATTTGCATTTAGTGTATTATTGAGACACTGAAAGAGTAAATTTCTCTTAAAATCTTACACTTCTTTTAAATCTAATATAATTTTATATGTGTCGTCATCAAACTTTAATTTTCCATTTTCTTTTGTGACAGATTTTTTTTTATCTAACCACTGAGAAATTTACATAATAATACTTGAAAGCAGCTATTTTAGTTCCATTCCTATCTAAAAACCTTTCAAAACACACAGCACCCACTAGTTTCATAACTGTCAATGGATGAAAAGATAACACTGAGCAATTAAGTTTCATGTTACACAAGGGTTCTTAGTCATTAAAATGATAGTGTTTCAGTCACTTCTAATTTTACACTGAAATTGTTTGGTTTAGAATTCTTTTGAAGACACTTCATCCCTCTCAATTCCTGACACATATTCAAAACTAGAGGGTGCCACCCACTCATAACGGCAGGTTGCTGAATCAATCGGATTAAAATCTGATGTAGTGAACTTCTTTATTTACCTCTTACTTTTATTGTCTTTTGTTCTCTTTTCTTTTTGAGTGCCTTGTACCTACATTTGATGGCACATTACCATAAGATTTCTAATAACAAATCTCGTACTTACGAGTAGCCAACCAGAATCTATCTGACAATAAAGCACTCCACATTTGAAATTGAAACAAAGACAACCACAGACAATAACAATAACATTATTGTCTGTGAAATCAGGCATACAAAGTTCACTACAACAAATTTTATACAGATTGGTTGCTGTATCTTACTGCATGTGATCATAAGAATTTCTTAAGATCTGTATTATAATCTTCACTGAATAACATAGTGAACAGTAACATGAGTGGTACAATTAGATATGGTGAATATATTGCTCCAAGGAAAAGTCTTTCTTGAAGTGTACTTGGTCCTGGATATTCTCCCTTACTGAAGTCATGGAAAAATATATGTGCCAAGATTGCCACCACTGTGGTTGCCACATGACTGGAGTAAACCAATAAAGGGACCCGTAGTCGCTTGGCGGTACCTGGAAAAGTTTTTAAAATGGCCATGTCATCTTTGTTTTAAACTGATAAAAAGTTATAAATTGTCAGGCTTGCTAGCATTCATTTAGATTATAAAACTCAAACCATTGTTCAGTAGATGTCTAAATAGAGTAAGTATCACAATTAACAAATGTCACTGAACTCATCAGAGTTATATGTATATCACTTTAAGGATATGTAAAACTCAACTTAGCATTTTGAAATCATGTACATGTTGCAATAATTTTCTCTTAAAGAAAGTTAGGATAACAGTAAAACTAGTACCTGTCTCAACTTTCCTCTATTGATGAAATATTAACTCTCTAATACTACATGCAGTAACCATACACCATGCATATGCTCCCCAAGGTAGTTGTTTTTTCTTCTTCCTCTCTCTTCCTCTCTTGAGGCTATTGTATTTTTCATTATCATGAAACAGCAGGAGTGCAATTATGTCAGCCACACTCTTTTTTAATGAGGGACACAGAGTATTATTCATGGTCCAAAATGTTAAGGAAAGCTGACATTTCTGGCCTCAACACATTATCCTTTTTTACACTCTCAAAAGTTATGAGTTTGAACAAATTAGTTCATCAAAATGAAGGACTTTACCCTGAAACACCAGCTTTTCTTAATTGTTTGACCCTAAACATAATTGTACCATACTGTGCCTATTCAAATTTTGGTCCGACTAGTGTTTACATAATTTTATCATTATTCTTTTTTCACTCAAATAAGTTAAAATGTCAGCTGGGATTAAATTCAAGCAAAGATTTAAATTATAAACTCAGTTCAGTCAACAAAGTCACTCACCTTTCCAAAATGCATGTGTAGCAAAAAAGAAAAATGGAAATTGGAAGAGTATTTCACAGATACAGAATGATTTGAACCAGATTGGTGTGTCCATCATCATGGGGTCTTTGAATTCCTTACAGTACCATTCTAAAGTGTCTCTCAGCTGTAAAACACAATGCAGAATTCACTTGAAGGATATAATAGACTACTAGGCTAATTCTTAGTCACAATAATGCATCACAGTTGTAAAATAAAATACAATGTTGTATAAAAATCAATAAAAATTTATCAAATTTATCATTCACTTTTTGTGTCCCTTTTTATGAAGGAAAATATAATATTTATCTATCAGAATTATTTGGCAATTTACACATGGTTGAATAACAATGAAAAAAAAATCCATTCCAATAGTGCTGTATGAATGTCATGTTGAGTTTTATAAAAGGTCAATGTTACTTCATTTGGGAAAAAAGCAATGCAGTAACTAGTATATACCATGGTGGTACCAATATTCTGACAACTATTTACCGTTTTTTTCCAAGGTCTGAAAAAATTACACAAATTACTAGAACTGGATAAGAATTATGCATTCATTTGAAGGATGCTCAAAACATTTTCCTAGAGAAAACAGTGGATTTTCTTCAAAAGTGTATGTTTCAGCAGAAGCCTAGTAATGAGGGTAGAGAGGTCAACTTGAATGAGTCTACAAAACAGTCATGTGGGGATTTGACATTTCAAGAATTATTATTATTTTGTGATCGGGTAATAGTGAGAGCCAAAATATCCCCACATAAATGGATTCTAGTCTTTGGATGTACAAGTGTGCAGCCTAGCGCTAGTTATAGTTTATACAAACTATTACAAAATATACACACCATATATTCAAAGTTTTTTATTTACATAAATGTTGCACTATATTAACTGTACAGTATAAACAGAATTCAGACAAAAATATTCGAATTAACGAAATTCTATATATTCACAGTTTTTATTTACATAAATTTTGTAATATTTTAACTACAGTAACAGAATTCAGACAAAAGATTCGAATTGTAACGAAATTCTTAAAACTTCATGATGCAAAGTAATACGTGGACAGTTTTTACGGTCAAAGGTCATCTGATAATATAAACAATCAAAAATCGAACTCCTTCACAATACCGTAGTGTCTACATGATCGACATTCACCATAGTTTTCTACTTACCATTTTTGGGTACCATGCCTTGGGAAGAACGGACTGTGCATCAATCAATACTGTTATTGGAATGTGTGAAGCAAAATACAGGAAGAACACAGCGTTCAAGATACGAGCCATGTTGAAGCTGACTTGAGTTGCGAGGTTCACGGAAATGAGCGGGCTTAGGGTGTCTGGTACGGAACCTCTAACTCGTGGCTTCTCTACAGCGAGCAGCGTACATGTCCACGTGCAAATGACATGTGAGTTTTGAAAAGAACCATAGACCCTCCATTACTGGTGGAGGGTCTATGAAAGAAATTATGGCAGAGGCCAAGAATCGTGCTACTGGTTAAAAACAAACAAAAAGTAAACATACACAAATAAACGAAATATGTGCGTATCAGGTAAAATGCGAATACCTATACGTAATAACACGCGAATCAACATCCATCGCCATCACATACATGTATACAATTAAAGGCCAGTTGTAATAGCATATTAAGCGATAGACCACCCACCACAGACCCTCAACACTTACAGGTAAGAAGAAAATATGCCACAATCTATGTATTATATTTGAAGTTTTAATTCATTCAGGCAACATAATTTACAACACTAAAACAATGCTTTGTTTAATCTCAAGTTACACCCAAATGTTGAATCCCAGGTTTTGGATAAAACATGCTATCAGTACATTTACGTACCATGTTTTTACATGACAATAATAACTTTATTACACAACTGTATCGTCAGTGAATACAGTATAGTCAATAATAATAATAATAATAATAATAATAATAATAATAATAATAATATAATAATAATAATAATAACAACAACAACAACACAAAATTAATAATAAAACATTTTTCTCTCTTTAAACACTAACACGTTACAAGTTTTTCAAAAAGTTGGCAAGAGGAAATTGATATTGCATAATATTTAAAAAAGATAAATTTCTATTAATACTACTGATTATTATCTCACATTCTTTTAACATTTTTTTTTATATACTGAAAATTGAACAGTCTAAAATAAAATGCATCTCATTTATCAACTAAATTTAAATTACATCTTTTACAAAATCTTAAATCAACAAGAACTCTTGGGGATCTCCTTCTACTTAATTCTATTTCTAAAGTATGATCACTTAATTCTACTCTGTCAGTAGACTGTAAGATACGTCGTGACGTTTCGCCCTCACCGGCCTCCTCTCACACGACTGTACTACTCTGCACTAGTATGTCGGACACTTCAAAAGATTTGGGCCCCGCCCTGAACTAGCGATTAGAAGGTCATGCAGAGGTCGTCATGTAGATTAGAAATCAAATATGTAGAGTAGCTTGTACGTCAGGCGATAAGAGCGAATGTTGCCATGGTAATATATGTCAATCACTCGGTCGGCGACATCCGCTCTGAGATTGGACTTGCATAACCAACGATAATACCACCACGTAAATAAACACACACACATGTGTAGGCCAATATACATTACCAATAATGACCGATAATGACCAATAAAACTAGTTTGAAACTCTCCTAAAATAACGTACTTGTACTTCAAATTTCCATGTTCAGTTTTGAAATAAATGTAACGGAGTCATGGATGACGGCAAAACGCCAACAAAGTCCACGATCGCCACATTCAAACCAGGGAGTTACCAGCAAAATGTCTGTCGTGAATGCCATTACGAAGTCTTCCCATGAATTTGGAATAGTGTTGAAAGAGAAGCAGAGAGAATGTCTGATTTCTTCGTTGTTGGTGCGACCGATGGCGAAGACATCTTCGCTTGCCTTTTTGTTCGGATGGTGACATTCGGCAGAACACCCCCTCGCGACTTTAAATCGTGCTCAAGCTTGTCTAACTTCATTCTACCCGCGTACTATTGATGTACGTGGTCGAAACACAACTTGCAAACCCCAGCACGTTCATGGTCTTCTTTTCGTAACGGGACACAAAATAATTCACGTAAATAGGACGTGAAACGATCTTCTGTAGGGAACACGGATCGCCTTTTTTTAGGGTGTAATTGTACACCACAGACGGCACACTCCGTACACGTAAGTTTGAATCCCTGGTAGTTGCCTTCTGGCCGTATTTTCCTACAACCTTATCCACAAGTTGCTCACTAAAAACAGTTAACAACAGTCTTTTTGCTTGACTAATTGTTCTTTTCTCTTTCCTTCTTCTTACTTTTCTTGTCAGACCTCAGTGTGCATAAAATCCTCAGTTTGCTAGCACTTCATGACATCACAAATGTCTGACATTAGATAGTTATACTTTTGAAAGGGAGGGCTGTGAAATTTTGGTCACAGTGGATGGGTGGCCAGGAAAATAACCAAGTCAGCGGTAATTTCTCCCCAGGCCCCCCCTGCCGTAAATTCTGTCCGGTCCCTTACAACTAGACTGTGACACCCCCGTCTACTATTTTCAAAGAGACAATGAATAATGATTTCTTTGTGTGAATTGTATTATCTCTAAAAATTCTCAGGTAGCAAATGTCATCTCTGCAGTTCAGGATATAAATAACTGCCAATCATACATGGCCCAACCCACCGCTTTACGTAATCTCAATGGAATGTCCGGTCTGAAAATGACATTGGACGTCGTTAGGGACCGGACAGAATTTACGGCAGGGGGGCCTGGGGAGAAATTGGGGGGGGGGGGCATGAAAAAAATGGGAGGCTTTAAGGGGGGGGGCATGAAAATTCTCATGGTTTGAAAGGGGGGGGGCGCGCGAAATATTTTGTCATTGAAAAAAATTAATATGTTAGAAAATTTAGCATTGCATGAGATAGCACTTGATATCGCCGTTAATATTGAATGTCTACACTTTCATTTATGTATTAAAATGGAAGTGTGTACGTTTGTATGTACCTATTTAGTGAAGCATAAAAACACTACTCAAGATTAATTTGATACACCCTGAATTACTCTTATATACTCCAAGTTGTTCACACACACACACATACACATATGTATACATACATACATACATACATACATACATACATTTTAGCACTGTGGAAACAGGTTCAGTGTGTAATTATCCTTGATGGTAATTACCATCAAGGATACATATGTATATATATATATATATATATATCATAAATTACAGGTACTATGCTATATATATATATATATATATATATATATATATATATATATATATATATATATATATATATATATATATATATATATATATATATATATATATATATATATATATATATATATATATATATATATATATATATATATATATATATATATATATATATATATATATATATATATATATATATATATATATATATATATATATATATATATATATATATAGGAAGTCAGTGGTAAGATTTGTCCGTAGTACAGTGCTCGATACGTCTGCACGCAGAGCGGAGTATATGTTGAGGGTAGAAGAAAATCAAGTCGGGTTTTTCGTCTCTACAAGCCTGTTTCGTGAGTAAATCACTCGTCAGGAGATGTTGATATACTGAATATACCTCGTATAAATCGTGTGGTGTAAGGCGGGTTTTACCTAGGGTGTTGAGTGGTGCTTTTGTTTGTACAAAAGGTGTCAATTATGTGTGCGATGGGTCAGGTGTTACACAACAATGTTTTATTTCGATGGCGACAAGAGGATACAAGTTCATTTCGTTTATTTAATGTGGATAGTTCGAGTCGGCAGATAATAAAGAACTTTTCTTTGAGGCATAAATTGCACTTCTTGCTTGCGCTATTGTAGGTTGGGTGGGATGAAAGTGGTCGCCAGGAAATGGAGTGGTCGATGTTTTTATCCTTGAGGGTCCAGATATGTTTGATAAAATGATCATAAATATCATGAAGAGGCATCCCCCTAACACTGAGGTCTCACAATGGCTCATATAAATTCACTTGCTTTTTATACAGTATCTATGGCAAAACTGTGTCTGGATCACAACATATCCTTTATCTCAACCAATTGGACCTTTTAACTGTCGTTTGTCATACAAGGCCTGTAGGCTGGGAATATACTGGCAAGAAGAAAATATGCCACAATCTATGTATTGTACATGTATATGAAGTTTTAATTCATTCGGACAACATAATTTGCAACACTAAAATGTTTTGTTCAATCTTACATCCAAATGTCAAATCCCTGGTTTTGGATAATACCTACTATCACAATCTGATTAAAATCAGATGTAGATGTCGGCTAATCGTTCATTGTTATCAAGACGAAAACTTAACTTGTATCACAAATGCCAATTCAGGCAACAATACCGAGGGTATGCAATGAACGATTAGCCGACATCTAAATTGGATTTTAATGAGATTAATACTACCAGTACTATCATATCAGTGGAGCCATAACAGGGCCATTCCTTTCTTTAGGACCAAGCTTGTCTAACTCACTATCACATCCAAATTCTAATCATACATGGTGGTAGTTAGTCTTGTTACCAGACTCAGATGTTGTGACATTTGTTGCTCTGAAAAGCGCACGAAATGTGCCCAAGCAGCAAAGCCAGGAGTGACTTGTTAGTCACTACTTCTCGTGGCTTCGCTACTTGGGGTGCACCCGTGCACCCTGTGCACCTTACGGAGAGACGAATGTCATGAAGTCTGGCAGTGAGACTAGGTGGTAGTGGTCTTTGAGATTTATAATACTGCATTATGAAAGAACTGTATGAGTCTACATTATATCAAGGCTGTGGTCTAAGCTATGCCAGAGTTGGTTTTTTGACACTATTACAGGCACAAATATACATAGACTAGATATCCAGAGTAAGACTTCATACGTTATTGATAGCTGTACTTACTTATTTGCTCAATTTAAGTCAAACTTCTTGAAAAAAGCCAACTCATGGTGCAAAACCAGTCAAAGATTCAATCTGTTTTAGTACTGACTTACTAATACTGATCTATACAGTATCACTTACACTCAGACCACTTATTTTGTGGTCTGAGCTTACACTAATCAAAGTATTGGATGTCAAAGTGACAAAACAGTCCTAAGTCAAGGTTACGTTGCAAAGTTCATTGATTTATTTCTATTTCACAGCATAAAATATAAAATAGATCAGTAAGGTACACTTCTAGAGATCTTGCCATCTCTGGTATGGTTGCAGTATTTTGTGAGAGTATGTATGCTGGGTAACATTGATAGCAAATGTAAACTTGTAATTGCCAAATGCTTTCTATCTTTTGAGTTCACCGAGATCTTCAATCATATCATCTTCAATCTATAAAAGCAACAAATTGTAGATGTGTTATCAACCTTCCTAATTTGATATTATGTATAGACTTAAATTGTAGATGTGTGTGAAAATCACCTTCCTAATTTGATATTATGTATAGACTTAAATTGTAGATGTGTGTGAAAATCACCTTCCTAATTTGATATTATGTATAGACTTAAATTGTAGATGTGTGTGAAAATCACCTTCCTAATTTGATATTATGTATAGACTTAAATTGTAGATGTGTGTGAAAATCACCTTCCTAATTTGATATTATGTATAGACTTAAATTGTAGATGTGTGTGAAAATCACCTTCCTAATTTGATATTATGTATAGACTTAAATTGTAGATGTGTGTGAAAATCACCTTCCTAATTTGATATTATGTATAGACTTAAATTGTAGATGTGTGTGAAAATCACCTTCCTAATTTGATGTGGTCTGTATAGACTTAGGTCAGGTAACATCACAGCAGTTGTCAGTTCAGTACTATGGTAACCATTTTATATGATAATTCAAGTAGTTTGTTGCTATATGATTTGGTTGCACCTTATGAGATTTATTAAGTTTCTTTTCACTACTAAATTTATACTTACTGCTGCCCATTTGCCCACCATAGCATCTGAGATGTTATACGTCACATCACCTTGTATGACAATTTCATCATCTCCTGTAACTGATGACCCACATGAGAAACGACTGGCAAAATATTTGGAAGCCATTTTTAAATCAATATCTGAATAAAGAAAATGAAAACAGCAGATTCATATGATTTCAGAGATACATTTTTATGGCCACAAGAAGGTGATATACAAATAGGCTCATCAACAGCTACATGATGCATGTTGATGAAATCTTTCATTATAGACAACTTCTGGAGATTGAGATGATTGTAATTCCTTACATGTGCAACAATTTTCAGGGTCACCAGCAAAGTAAATCTTCACTACTGGAACATACTTTTATATGATCAACTTTATCACTAACTTTACAAGTCACTTTGTCAATTTGAGAGAAACTTTGTCGTTTTGGAGAACTGAACTCTCAAGAAAAAAACATTGTATGGGCAAAGAATGTATCACAATCTTTGAAGAGTGAATTCAACCATACCTTGAACAAATGGAGGAAATCAAAAATTGAAAAGTGCATAGGTGTTTATAGTCTGTAAGATATGCCATGGCAGACTGCCCTCAGGGCATGATGTATCTTACAGTCTTTGTGTTTATTGAAGGGCGCCCTCAACCATCGTCCAACCTAAAGAGCAGACCATTGAGGGCATAGTCACTGGCATGATGTATCTTACAGTCTATGGTGTTTCTTGAACTTGAAGGGTGGCATCAACAATTGGCCATCCTTAGGAGCAGGCCAGTGCGGGCATAGTCACAAGCACAATGTATCTTACAGGCTATGGTTTCTTGAAGTTTCATTTTCAAGATTTGGCTAAATAAATACAGCCTTATAAAATAATTCTTACCGAATGTTTTTAGGCCTCTGACTACAGTAACATATTTTCTTTTATTCCTCTGCATTCTTGATATTGTCACTTTTTGTGGGGCTGTCTTCTTTTTAGCCTTAATAACACCTCTTCCCCCTGTTACAATTCATGAAAAGTTACAATTAATCAGTATACAATGGGGTGAACAGCTGTTCTCATAAAGTAAGAAGCTGTCAATCATCAACAAATAATGCACATAGTCTTTGGAAACCTATGTTGGGGTATCATAGACAAATGCCAATTGTTATGCGACTCAGACTAGCATCTCTTTAATTTTAAATATTGAGTTAAAGTCAAGGCCTAACCTCAAAAGTTACACAAATAGACATATACAACAACACAAATGATGGGTGAGATATTCCAATTGCGTACAACCAACAGAGGTTTACTTGTCTGGGTATCCAAGTCTGAAATCCCAGGAAATAAGTTGATACCAAAGATTCACATTGTATTTGCATGTTGAACTGACTAGGTGTCCATTATTCTTGTGATGTCTGGAAAGGGATAGGTAATTTGCTATTGTTTGTGTCTGAAAAGTGGTAGGGATTTCGTCTAGTAAAGCTACATTCCTGCCACTTTCCAAGGTGAGGAACCACCCCATACATATCATAATATTATTCTACTATCTAATTGATCACTATTATAGTTATAAGTTATAGACAACTTCTTTGCAAGCTACTAGTACCATTCAGTTGGCAACTAGTGTGTACATGACCTCTGACCTCTGAACCAACCTCTTTTCTGTTTCTTTTTTTCAGTACTTTCTTCTTCACCATCTTCTCCTCTCAAGCGCATCATGGCTTCAAACTGTTCTGGTAAATGTTTCTCCAACCATTTCTTACATTTGTCATAGCTTGGATGAAATTCACAGAATTCTGTAGGCATGCTGCATTCTGTGCAAATAAGATTCATACACTTAACATCAAAACAGACTTCTTCAGAATTTTAATCTACATCCTTTCTTTAAGCAAGATTTTTTTAATACACCATGATGTGAATATAGTTTTTCTGAATGTCATGAAACACGAACCATATTGAAATGTCTGTGTAAACTTTTTGGGTCAATTTCATATTGTACATTTAAGTGAGACGTGCCATTATAAATGGTTGACTGTTAAATTCCTGGACAACTTTCAAAGCCACTGGCATCAAAGTCATATTCTGTATTATAAAATATAATATTTGGTGTAGTTTTTACTTTGTGCAAGTGACCTTGTATGTTGCACATGTAAGTCAAGGTCAGACTGTATGATTTAGATGTATCGGAAGGTTTTATTGGAATTTATTAACAGAAACTGTAATGAATACATTTTGTTACCTCCACAGTAAATGACTTTCAGAGGGTAAGACACAGGCTCTGGTTGAGGCTCTGGTTGGGATTTTTCTTGAACTTTCTCTTCCTCTTCTCCTGTCTCAGGGGGTGTGATCCCTATGTCTTCAGTAACACCTCCTTCAACTTCTGCTGTAGCCATGGTGTAGGAAGACTCTGATGACAAAGGACAGAATTTGAAATGTCACTGTGTATGAAATATTGACATATTTTATATGACTCATTAAATTAAAACATAAGTTTTAACCATGGAGGTAAAAACCAAAGCCAAGTCTGACTACAGTATCTGCTGAACCCAAGTATAATTGGTGGAAAAGATTATCTTGTCTTCCCATTTACCAGGCTGCATCCAATAACCAGCAGTTGATGGTGAGGAAATTGAGTTCCGTGTATGAACACATAAATCATACACCATTTGAAAAAAAGGTTATTATGAAATGTAATTATCACCCAAAATCTGGTACCGTGATGGAGAAATACTACTGTTCATACCCTGTCGGTGAAAAGGAAACACTAATTTTGATCACTTTAATTACTAGTGATACGTGATCCCATGAATTAGATATTTATTATCTTAGATGATGGAAACACTTCATTTCAACATTTGGTCCTTCATTTGTTGTTTCTCATCATTACATAACATGTTCGTTCTTTAGTGATGATTTAATATTTGTCCTACGACTTCAAGGGCGATAAGGGCAGGGTGATAAGGAGTTGAACAACAAAGGATGCGTAATGCCTATGAGAGACAGTCATAATAATAACAATATATATGATGTGTTGAAATACACTACATTATACATCAATGCATATTGTCCGAGACTCCCGGGCTGAGACTCGAGTGCATGATGAATGCTACTGGGCATGTTCCTTTTTTCTTGAATTTTATATTATCAAATCTTTTATCGATTTCAAATGAATTACAATCTATAACTCTGCTGTATTGGGTAACATTATCAATGACAATGGTTATTCAATGTAAGAATGTGACTTGTGAAGCATGCCATGTGCAGTGCATGTACGTCGCAGTCAAGGACGGTCGCGGTCGAGACATTTCGGTGTGGGATGCAAGTCATCACTGGTGATTCCAAATCGAGAATTTCAAGATTATAAACGGCCCATAAACAATATCTAATAGTCGATTATTTAGTGCAAGTGTCTTACCTTCGTTACAAATCCCCGAATGTGAAAATTTAGAAACAAACACCACTTTCTGATTTCAGCTACTCCTTGAACGCTTGCGCAATGACCTAGTACGTCACCGTGTCAAAGTTGACATTTCAAAGTTGACGCGTCGAGTCAGATATGAGCTCGGCTGACGCTCTGCATTGCGAGTGCGAGAGTAGAAGAACTATGAGACCAAAAATTACGCCCAAGGGTGCCAATTCATTTCTTTGATTTTTTGCCAGTTTACAAAGTCGAAATCTGTAAGGGTAAGTTGATAAATCAATGCTATTCTATGCAGCGTTGTGATAAATATTTTACACAGCGAGAGATTTGCTTCGTTAGTGTGATCGTAAAATATTGATGTACATCGTTTTGAAGCAGTAACCGACGCGTTCCAAAAGTGTGAATGACAGAAACATGTTTACAAAGTAATCTATTTATCACGGCATGCAAACAATCATGTATCGTTTCTCTATTTGTACGTAATCAAAAACAACTAAATTTAAACTTAGGGTGCTTATTATTTTGTTTTGATTTGCTTATTTATTTCTTCTCAACTTCTCTTCGACTCCTGTCAAGATTGTGTCGAATTCGGTTGAGTGTAAAATGTGTGGAGGTAAAATAACGTAAACAAACAATGAAGGTGATAATGACATGAATTCAAAGATTGACGTTGTACATTTTCCCAAGTGTGTTAAAAATTATAAATGTCACGTGTGTTTATTATCCCTGTGTGAAAATGTAAATGTTCAAATATTAAAACTCGTATATATGAATTTGAAATGCTATACGATACCGTATAGTATACCATGTACCAGCTTCTAAATAATTAAAACCAGATGAGTTTGAAATAATCGTTTTTCGTTGTCAAATTTCTGTGGGCTTGAATTAAGTGAAGTCAAAAGGATAACATTAATACATAGAAACGTTTACAAAACGAAGTAGTAAACATGGTAAATATCTTTCCTCGTTTAAAAAAACAATTCACCAGATGGTAATTGTGTTTTTATGTATGCACAGAAGTGTTCTCGTAATTTGATATACATCTTGACACTGTCACTGGTCAGTTTTTATTGTTACTATACTAGTACACAAAGGGCTACATGGTCTTTTTTGTTACCATGCCCTTTGTTTATCTTCTATTGTTAAAATGATGTCAGTTAGTGGGCATCACTTTTTTGAACTTTGAAGACCAGGCCATTATTAACTGTGTCAGAGTGAGACATCAATATGAAGAAGTGTGTACAATCATTGAATTATTTGAGTTTCCCTTTTGGAAAAGAAAAAAGAAAAGGACATTTGGAGGAAAGGAATGAAAAGGAAAGTATGTTTTTGTCTGAGTATAGTTTATGTGTGTATAATAGCATAGATGTATGGGTTTCACTGCAGATTTCAGTAGATTAGTGAAATAGTACAGTAAGCTTGTGTGTATGTATATAGTCATTGTCAAAAATACCACACCCAATGTATGATAATATATCTGTCAACAATTAACTGCTACTGACCAAAAAGTTGTGAATTCCAGTTCTTTCAATGGAATACAAATATATCATTATGTCCTTATTACTAAACAAGCTTAGTTTATGATTTGTTTGATCTTATTTAATCTAGAAGGAAACTATCATTTTAAATGCCATATTATTTTATATATTTACATGAACAGATTATCAACATGAAAGGATATAAAATTATTCTTATTTCTTGAGCAACACAATAATTGTGGTGAGCTGTAAAAGATCCATATAACAATTAAATCACATGTTGACTCCCAAAACCATCATTATTTCATTTAAACACAATAAATAATTGCAATGATTAATAATTCAAAGACTCTGTCTTGTTCAATTACTTTAGTATAAAATTTCAATTGGAGAATACATGTGCACAAGATTTTTTGTAGTACATGTATGTGTTTATATTTTACTTGAGTTTAATTGATATTGTTCACAAACATTATGTTTGAACTCTTTTTAAATAGTAGCTATTTTAAAATTTTTTAAATTGCTGCATTAATGAAATTCTCTCAATTTTTGGGAATACTGCTTAACATTGGTAATTTGAAAGAAAGACATAATCTTGAAGTATGCTTGTAAGGAAATATAATTAATTGAAAAAAAGTAAGTTTTTAGCAACATGTATAATTTTCAGGTACCTGGCTGTAGAACCCTGTTTCTCCAGGTAACAAAAGTCAGAAGACAACACACATATAGCAAATGTCAAGTGAACAAATTATAGCTACAAATATTAATAACACCACCTACCAATGCCATTGTATTAAATTTTATGCAAGATATTAGAATGATTGAATGTTGCTATAGCAACATACCTGCCAATTTGCCATAACAATACACCTGTCTAAAGAGGCAATGACTGCATGTAAGTTGGAGAACAGATGTGATTTTTAATTCAATATTAGTCATGCAATACTAGACTTATCCTCAACCAGATTTACAAATTACAAAGAAATTACAAAACATGTTCACTGTAATCTATCAAATGGTACTACAATGACCCAGATTTATATTTTTCTGGATAGGCAGTGGTAAAATGAACTAACAGTTAATGATTTTCACTTGTTTTCACTTTCATATTTACCTTGAGTTAAGGATAAGCTGTTTTATTGATTGTATTTGATAATATATAGCTACATTATGTAAATGCATGACTTATAATTAAGAGTTGACATAAAGGTTGAAACATGTATTAATTTTCTGTTCAAACAAAAAATCTGTCATTGTGCATTGTACCATTGCTTTCAAGGGGCTTGGTAGTTTTACAAAGATGGCTAAGGGTATTTCATTTCCTGCAATTTCAGTACAGAATGTATAAAAGAAAGGATGTCAGCAACATAAAAAAAAGTCAAATTGCCTAACTATGTTTGAATCACCTCTCCAAATTTAATCAGGTATTTTTAAAACCTCAGTGTTTTAGCATATATGTAAATTATTTGTAGTGTTCAACATTTGTTCATGTTTACTATGCCTCACAAGACAAAAAGACAGACAGGAAAGTAGAGGAGTCTGTAGTAAGAAGTAACAATAGACTGACTGGTAGGTGTCCTGAGGGCATGATGACAACAAAAAGACTAGGCAGTCTTACAACTGTTGATGAGTGAATGCCTGTAATGTGATCTCCCAGTGTCACATCATTATAATATATCTGAATGTCTGAATTTATCACAATACCTGTACAGTTCTCATTTCCCTTAGAATAGACAAAATTATCTCATGATTACCAATACAGATGTAATAGCATAGAATAGAAATGAAGCAATTATCAACACTGATATAGTAAAGGCTGGCAGAATGGCATAGAATAGAAATAAAGCAATTATCAACACTGATATAATAAAGGCTGGCAGAATGGCATAGAATAGAAATGAAGCAATTATCAACACTGATGTAATAAAGGCTGGCAGAATAGCATAGAATAGAAATGAAGTAATTATCAACACTGATGTAATAAAGGCTGGCAGAATAGCATAGAATAGAAATGAAGCAATTATCAACACTGATGTAATAAAGGCTGGCAGAATAGCATAGAATAGAAATGAAGCAATTATCAACACTGATGTAATAAAGGCTGGCATAATGCATAGAATAGAAATGAAGCAATTATCAACACTGATGTAATAAAGGCTGGCATAATGCATAGAATAGAAATGAAGCAATTATGAACACTGATGTAATAAAGGCTGGCAGAATAGCTTAGAATAGAAATGAAGTAATTATCAACACTGATGTAATAAAGGCTGGTAAAATAGCATAGAATAGAAATGAAGCAATTATGAACACTGATGTAATAAAGGCTGGCAGAATAGCTTAGAATAGAAATGAAGCAATTATCAACACTGATGTAATAAAGGCTGGCATAATGCATAGAATAGAAATGAAGCAATTATCAACACTGATGTAATAAAGGCTGGCATAATAGCTTAGAATAGAAATGAAGCAATTATCAACACTGATGTAATAAAGGCTGGCAGAATAGCATAGAATAGAAATGAAGCAATTATCAACACTGATGTAATAAAGGCTGGTAGAATAGCATAGAATAGAAATGAAGCAATTATCAACACTGATGTAATAAAGGCTGGCATAATGCATAGAATAGAAATGAAGCAATTATCAACACTGATGTAATAAAGGCTGGCAGAATAGCATAGAATAGAAATGAAGCAATTATCAACACTGATGTAATAAAGGCTGGCATAATGCATAGAATAGAAATGAAGTAATTATCAACACTGATGTAATAAAGGCTGGTAGAATAGCATAGAATAGAAATGAAGCAATTATCAACACTGATGTAATAAAGGCTGGTAGAATAGCATAGAATAGAAATGAAGCAATTATCAACACTGATGTAATAAAGGCTGGCATAATAGCATAGAATAGAAATGAAGTAATTATCAACACTGATGTAATAAAGGCTGGCATAATAGCATAGAATAGAAATGAAGTAATTATCAACACTGATGTAATAAAGGCTGGTAGAATAGCAAAATAAAAATGAAGCAGTACTTAGTGTAGTGACTCATTTTGACCCTGCCAAACAACGCAGGATTTCCCCGGGTACTTCGGTTTCCTCCTGTTTCTTCAACAATAGGGTACTAGGGTGCTGCTCTTGTGGTGACCATTCGACAAATTTCTGAATTTATTTGGATGAATAAAGATTATTATATAATATTATTTAATTATTATTATTATTATTATTATTATTATTATTATTATTATTATTATTATTATTATTATTATTATTATTATTACTTATTGATGTTACCTTGTTTAATGTTGTATTTAGTTGTGGGGCATAGTGTGTATGAAATGTTAACCTGTTTGTCATTTTGTTGCAAGGAGAAAACCATATAAGAACAAACCAAAGGTCGTCTCTCAGACACATATCTGAATAAACTTATGTGGAGATGAGTGAAATGATAACATAAGATTTCTGACTTTGTTTACAGTATTATGATGTAAAATAGTTGGAGTAATGTCAGGTTTTTGTGTACAAGCCAATTGAGTCACTAGGCAATTTGACCCTTTGATAAGAGTTGCTAGGTAACACAATGCTAGCATGTCCAGTCAAGTTTCCCACAGCACAAATCGTGTTTGTGTTACCCATCTCGCATACCAATTTACCGTTACTCCAGGTTTGTGGTATTCACAGCTTTTCAATTAATACTAGGAGTTGAAAAGATCCAGCATTTACTTTCTTCCACTGAGACATTGTAGGGTTAGATTTCATAAATTGAAAGTGGCAAAATTTATTTTGAGGTCAGTTGAGTTCTAAATCAATAAAAGTTGTTATCAGACTATTGAGGGGAGCTTCAGGTGTCTATATACATAACAATGCCAAGTAGTCAATGTGTGCAACCAGTCATTGTAATATGAATACACTAGAAGTATACACACCTGTATGTATTACTGATTGTTGTACAAACCGGACAACTGCAGATATTTTACACTGACAGTTAAGTGGAGGAGTTGCTGTAATACCCTGGGTGTGTGACCCACCTAAACCAATAACTTTTGCATGGAATTTGTGTAGTATGGACTTGTGGAATTTGTACCCAGAGCAGGATGAAACATACGAGTTACATGTACTTGCTGGTCAGTATTTTGACTTGGTTTTTAAAAAAGAAAAAAAATACTGATTGCTTTTAAAGAGGTAGGGTTTTGCAGGTGAAGTTACCAACAGAAGGTGATTGTTTGACTGTTGTATTCATTATTAATATTTCTTAGTTTAATTGCAGCACTAAGCTATGTCCTCCGCTTATGTGGAATTTACATGAATTATTTATCACCAACTGTCACTATGTTCATTCATACATACTGCAATTGTGGAATGCCCTTGTTACAACCACATTTCAGCTTTATTGCTGAAAATATAGGAGATCTTTGCTTAAAACTTATAATCTCTGTGTATTTATATCTGGACTTTAAATTTTACACATCTGTGAGGCGTTTCTTCAGTGTGTTTATCGGGTAGCAACAGAAAACAACCACTGTGGAGGTACTCCTGCCAGCAAAATTCAGTGTCATGTGTGTTGTGTAGTCCTTCAGGTGAGATGTGTAACTTGTTATAACTTGTTTACTCTATATCGGTATGAAGTCAACACAAGACTGAAATCCATTGTTTTCACTGTTTCTTGCTCTGTTGTGGACATTTTGTCTTTCTAAATTTGTGAATTTAATGGGCTGAAAATATTGGTGTAAGACAATTGAGAAATCAATGTGAAATATTGAACTGTTGTTCTAATGAGGTTTCTAACACTTTATCAAGTTTATGGCTACTGGCTGGGAATTGAGTAGTTTGAAACAAACCGCTAATTTCTACAAGGTAAAAGAGATCAGTTGTTACATGTTTGTCAAATTTATTATGTATCAGATAGTTACTAAGCAGTTCTATACTGTGGTCTGATAGTTGTAATGTCAACATTAATATGTGTAGTCACAAATTCTCACAGTTGCTTTACTTATGACAGTTGTGCTATGATTTCTAACTGGCTTCTGAGAACAGTGTAACTGTTTCATCACAAATTAAGGATAATACAACATTTGTACATTTTTTAAATGTTTGGACAATTTTAACACCATGATTCACAGGCTCGTAAAGTATCAAGTGTCCAACTTTGGTGAGTACAAAAATTAGCATGCTTACATGTACGTGATACATATGATTGTTGTAAACCAAGTAAATTGCTTTTTTGTTACAAAACAAAGACATGGTAGATTAACTTTCTTGTTGTCTGCAAACTTTACTCAGGTCATCAAATCTTGTTTTTCTATGCAAGTGTTTCCTATTTTCTTCATTTCTACAATATTTTCATCCACACTTTAAATCTTAGTTACCTAGGAAAAGTTTGTAAAGTGTACACTTTGTTTTGTAAAGTTACAGGTTCCCAAGTTATGTCACTGGAGTGAACACATTTACATTTCATGAAAGCGTCTGTGAATTTTAAGTACGGTAGTGTCTGCAATTTGAACAATGATCAAACGTAATAGGCAATGAAAAATTTGTAGCTGTACAATTTAATAATTTTATGAAGTATTTTTTGTTTTACAAATGTACTAAGAACAAGTACAACACAAGTAAAAGGTATGTTACATGGTTTTGGGGTTTTATTAGATGTTAGAAATCTTTAAATTGGAAATGCTAAGGCCATGTTAGTAAAGTTGTTTGAATTCTAGATGCAGTCACTGTGGTATCCATGCTGTTGTTAGGGTCAACAAATCATCACTAAGGTAGTTTTCATAAATCATATAAGGGGTTGATCATTTTACATCTTCTGATTTACTCAAATTCTCTGCAGAAGAATGTTTAGAATGTTGTAGGAGAAACTTGAAATTTAGATTAAATGTTATATCAATATTTAATTTAAAATATTCAAAATTTAAATTGATATCGGATATGATAAGTAATTCTAGCTGACCTTTGACACAGGGTCATGACCGACAGTGCTAACTTGTATTGCAGGTTCAATATAATGCCCAATACATTTTTTATTGACTCTTGATACTCAACATTGGTATTATAGTTGGAATGCAGGCAGATGTTTGACACTACCGGGGGGTTCCCCAGTAATTTTACCGGGGTTCCCAAACAAAATTACGAAAGATTGTATGGGAAACTATGCAACTTTTACCCCATTTGGAATCAGATTCCTCTTTTTTGGTTCTCCTATCTCAGCAAAAAACATAGAAAAAACAGAAAAAGCAGTTATCACTGTGATTTATGTAAGTTATACCATGTCATTATTTCAAATTTTGAAAGAAAAAGAAAAAATAACCATTCAAGGAATGGAGAAATTATTAATTAAATATGCCAGCATTTCACATATTTACAACTTTTGGTAGATGTATTCAATTGTATTTTTACATGTATCGTAGGTAACTTTTCGCCCTTTGCAAATTGTTATATATTTACATTCAATTTCATCAAATCAAATTTTATCAGATCTAGATTATTGTGAAGATATTTCAAAATATGTTTGTTGCAAATTCACAGAATCAAAACCATTCTTGGAATTTTCATTTGATAATATGAACCCTGAGTTATGAACCTATAGCGTATTGTAAATTCTTATGTTTGTGTAGTTGTTCAATTAATTAATCAATCAATCAATTAATCGATCAATCAGAACAATTTGTATAGCGCCAAAATCCAATACACAACGTAATGTTCTATGGTGCTGGACAGGAACAATAGTAAATCAATGTAAAAAGTTAGAGAAAGCTCTCGCAAACAGATATGTTTTGCTTGATGTCCTTCTTGAATTTATCAACAGTTGATGAAAAACGAACAAAAAAGAAGTCAGATCAATTCAAGTCAAAGAAAATCATATGTAATCAAATTATATTTAGATCAAATTGAATTGAATGCATAGTTTACTACTGAACAAAACTGAACTTTTCCAACACTACTACACTTTCAATATGCTCATATGCACTGTGATATTCAGAAATTAAATATACCAACATATACCAATCATCACAGCTGATTTTACTATGATATACAAATGTACATTGTATAATGTATGTAGTATATGATGAATATACCAACATATATCAATCATCACAGCTGATTTTACTATGATATACAAATGTACATTGTATACTGTATGTAGTATATGATGAATATACCAAACATATATCATTCATCACAGCTGATTTTACTATGATATACAAATGTACATTGTATACTGTATGTAGTATATGATGAATATACCAACATATATCATTCATCACAGCTGATTTTACTATGATATACAAATGTACATTGTATACTGTATGTAGTATATGATGAATATACCAAACATATATCATTCATCACAGCTGATTTTACTATGATATACAAATGTACATTGTATACTGTATGTAGTATATGATGAATATACCAACATATATCATTCATCACAGCTGATTTTGAATACATGTATAATTGGTTTATATAGCCTCACTTTCACTCCTAGTTGACAGCTGTGCTTCACTCAATATGCTGGTTTGTACAATACATTTTATCAACTTCATTAATTAATTGTTATCTATTCATATTTTTGATTCATATACAAATTACTTGTATTGTAATACAGTCACATCACATGCGCTGGTATTTTTAATCAAATAAAAATAACATATTACTATTAGACAAAGGACCATTTGTATCTAGCTACTCATATGTGTAATTCTGGTTTTTGCTGCTGTTAGAGACATTGGCCAGATAATTTCTTCTAAAAATACTGCTAGGATTTCTGTAAAATCATGAGTGGTACTGCAGTGTATAGATTTAGAGCTGCTGAAAGTAACACGAGGCAAAGAGTTGTGCATTCACCTCGTAAATATCCAGTTCTTCCGGGTTGTACATGTATGGTTAACAAAGGTATAGTATAAATGGAGGCTGGGTTCAATCTTTTGACTTGTATATTATGTGTTTCAGTTATTGTGAACAGAGATGGGTTATGGAAGACAACATTGTAGTGATTTCTCACAGATTATAAGTAGTGAATGACAATGCAGATTTATCTACAAGGAATTTAATTATTTGTGTTTCATGCGATACAGAATTTATAAATAAGTAAATAAACAATTTACTTATATAATGGATAATAATATTTGATGACATTAGGAATATGATAGAACCCTATGACATGTGAGGGCAAGTGTGGCATAGGGTATTTGCATGAGTGCTTGCAGTTTTCTCTGTGCCCGTGAAAGTGCAGCAGAAAACACTGCAAGCACGAGTGTAAGCTGCACAGGTACACTTGCTTTCAATGTTCATAGTAAACAAAATTCATGTGTAGTGTACATGTACATGTATATATTAACAAAGTAAAGAAAATATTGTGGTAAAGAAGCAAACAAACAAAAAGCAATGTGGGAAATGATGAAACAGATATTAAAATGGTACATATTTTAAGATATTGTTAATTGTAAGAATGATAAATTGATAGTTTGGTTTATCTAGTGTTACTTAATATGTAACAAAAATTTCATGATCAGTATCGCCTCTCCTAAATATGTATGAACGAAAACAGTCAAATGTCCCTGTAGTAGAATATCAACTCACATCCCCAGGTATATACAAGTGCATTGTTTCTCTGTTTCTCTTTGTTGTTGGATACACTGGTAACCAAAATACTATGATTTCAATATTTTATGTGCATTTCTTGTTTCCCATGTATGTATATACTGTATGAGCTTTTACACCATTGTTTTCATAGATGTCTATGTGGCATAATATACTGTAGTATGTTTCAGAGCTTTTACACCATTGCTTTCATAGATGTCTATGTGGCATAATATACTATAGTATGTTTCAGAGCTTTTACACCATTGTTTTCATAGATGTCTATGTGGCATAATATACTATAATATGTTTCAAAGCTTTTACACCATTGCTTTCATAGATGTCTATGTGGCATAATAATATACTTTTATTTAAACCGTTGTTTTCATAGATGTCTATGTGACATATAACTTGGCTTCTTCATCTTTTAATACCTGAAGTGTTTTGTTATGAAGTGCAGTTAATGTATTTTCAATATTCTAATCTCTATGACAGGCAATGATGAACAGAAAAGTTAGAATTCTTGTCTTTTTTGAATTATCATCCAAAACAAATTTACATATTTAGTAATGTTTCAACAGTACATATATACATGTAGTTAGGGTTAAGGTTAGGGTTAGGGAGTTTTCTAAGCCAGTAACTACATGTACATCTTTTAATGTTTTCTATTACAGGCAGCAGTTGTAGTAGTCCAGCACATGATCCAAAAACCAGTACACCAAAACATCTGTCACCAACACTGATCAGTACTACAACATCAATACAAACAATGACATCATATTCATCACCTGTAGTTAGTATGCATCCTGCATCACCAGGAGTCAGTCGTCGTGGATACCATACCACACCTAGTCCAGTCAGACATACCACTAATAGTGCATTATCACATAGGACTGGAGTTAGTCCTACTAGAGGAAGGTCAGCAGAGAGTCCTACCAGAGTATACCATAGCTCACCACCTAGACAAGTAAGTAATCCATCCAGTCTATCAATAATACAAATATTTTCAACCCCATTTTGTCACTTGGTATAGGGAAAGAATGAAGATACAACTATGGTGACATGTCATTTTTAGCACAACTGAAGTGATATGTGATAAGGTTTGGTAGTGCTATAGGTATGGTGAGGTGTGTGTGTGTGTGTGTGTGTGTGTGTGTGTGTGTGTGTGTGTGTGTGTGTGTGTGTGTGTGTGTGTGTGTGTGTGACACAATTGGCCCTAGAAACCATGATCACGGCCTTAGCAGCAACCAAATGCCAGAGTATTTTGGTCAGATAATGTCATCTGGTAGGCAAGTGAGTAACCATTCAAAAAATGTATGCAAATATCTCTAGCAATCATGACAACGCCCTTAGCAACAGCCAAACAGTGGTGTGTTTCACAAAGATAACAGGGGATCTTAGATAAGTGAACAAACATTCAAAAAGTATGCAAATATGCCTAGCAACAAGACCACACCCATAGCAACAGCCAAATGATCACACATATATTGCAAAAATAACAACAGGGATTACTAGACAAGTGAATAAACATTCAAAAAATGTATACAATATACCTAGCAATGAGACCAAGCCCATAGCATCAGTCAAATGATCGCATATATTGCAAATATAACAACAGGGCTAGATAGGCAACTGGATAATCATTCAGCAAATGAACACCTACACCTAGCATGGACCAGCATGTGATTGTGGGTATTACACATTTTTAAAAACCGTACAGTTCTGCTACCATGCCAGTGGTGCTATTTTTTCGTAAATATAACTATTTTTGGCATTCCTATATTAATATTTCAAATGGATTTGGAACAGCTTTGACAAAACTGAGAGAAATGTTTAGTTTTAAATTGAAAGTCATCGTACTAGTAGTTGAAATTAATTGAAATCATTTATTTGTATTTTTTTTTGGCAGAACTACATGTCTGAATTAGAGGCGGCTACAATTCAGAAACAAAGAAGAGAACTACAGTTGTTGATAGGAGAATTACAAGACAGAGATAGAGAACTGAATGATATGGTACATGCACACCATAAACAATTATTAGCCTGGGATGAAGACAGGCAAAGAGTATTAATATTGGAACAAAAATGTTCAAGATATGAAGGTCAGTTTTCATCATGGTATGGTGTAGTGCAAAGAAAATACAGGTCATAGACGGGGGAAATCATACAAATCTAATTGTGACAATTCTCAACAAACAAACACACAAACAAACAAACAAACAAACAACCAACCAACCAACCAAACAAACAAACTAAAGAATGCATATCGACAACTAAGATTTCATTGTTAAAATGAGGACCATAATAGGTGAAATAGGGGCATACCATCATTGTTGAAATTTAATACATACCATCATTGTTGAAATTTAATACATACCATCATTGTTGAAATGAGGACCATCATCGGTGAAATAAGGGTATACTATCATTGTTGAAATGAGGACCGTCATTGTTGAAGTTATTTAGGACATACCATCATTGTTGAAATGGGGACCATCATTGGTGCAATGAGGACATACCATCATTGGTGCAATGAGGACATACCATCATTGGTGCAATGAGGACATACCATCATTGGTGCAATGAGGACATACCATCATTGGTGCAATGAGGACATACCATCATTGGTGCAATGAGGACATACCATCATTGGTGCAATGAGGACATACCATCATTGGTGCAATGAGGAAATACCATCATTGTTGAAATGGGGACCCAAAAGTGTATATTGGAATAATAATACATAGAAATAATGATATCCAGTGACCGTAATGAAATAGACGTAGTAGCCCCTCTTTGTTTGTATTCCGCATTCTTTTGATTATCTTTGGATCAGGTTTGAATGACATTGACAATAATGTTTTAGAATAAGGACTTATTTGAATTTCATTGCCTTTTATTATGGATACAGAAATGAGTTATATACAATATACATTTATAAATATGATCTTGTTCAATTTACAGCTGAATTACATGGTAAGAATGATCAAATTAAACAGTTAACTGGTAGCCTCAAAGTGATTGAAACACAAGAACAGTCGAAGACATGTGCCTTAGAATCCACACAGAAGCAACTAGAACAGTTATCAGAGAAAGCCAGTTCTTCATGTATGCATCTACAAGATGTAGAGGTGAGTCATTTCTTAGTTGTATGAAGTGTAATTGTTCTCCAAGACATTGAAAGCTTGTGATATTTATCTGCTGGAAGCTAACTTACTTGAGCATCATTTACAGTAATTAAGAGAAATTGCCCATACTTTTATGTCAAGACAGTGGTGAAAAAGAATGATCAGATTCCATAGCAACGTATATATATGACAAAAACAAGATTGTTGGTACAGTTGAATTTGAGTATTGTACCTTTGAAATTCAGTGCCACACTTTTGTAGACTCTTTGATTTGAAAAATTACTGTTGTATTCTTTGATGAAAACTGTGACCAATGATGGTAACATATTACACTTATTCTACTTATACAGGAGAGAAACAGGTCTTTGAATTCAACAATCCGAGAACTTTCTTCTCAATTAGGGCAACAAGAAGCTAGAGAACAGGAGCTGATAACTATGTTAAAACTCAAGGTAACATTCAAACCCTTCTGATCTGTAAAGTTAACAGTCTCAACCATTATGTCAAGTTGGTCAATCTAACTTTTTTTTGAAGGGAAAATAAATTTCTGTTCATGTTGAATATCTGTAGTGTAATTCTCAAAGTCAAGTGTAGCTACATTGTAACAATGTTACAGTTCTATGGAAAAAAATTGTTAGAGAAATTCGAAAGTCCTTTGATAGAATTTGAAAGAATTATTTGAAAACTATTTGAAAAAGTTTTTAACAAATTTTACTTTGTCATTTTCTACGTAGGATAAAGATCTGGTAGAGGCAACAAGGCATATAGTGGATACCACAACTAAGATCAAGAGACTTGATGCAGCATATAAGGTAAGTAGTGTGTTGCCATGGAAACTGATGAGGACTGTTACATAAAATACATTGTGAAAAAAGCTTGGGACAGAAATTTTGATTTGAGTTCAGGAAAATCTTCTAGGTAAAACGTCATAAGTAAAGGACATTATTCAGTGTAACTGTTTGTTAAGTTAAATCTGATGTCACAGTTACCAACTCTAAGAGTGACTGTTAAGTTATATCTTACTGTGATGTCATAGTTACCAACTCTAAGAGTGACTGTTAAGTTATATCTTACTGTGATGTCACAGTTACCAACTCTAAGAGTGACTGTTAAGTTATATCATACTGTGATGTCACAGTTACCAACTCTAAGAGTGTCTGTTAAGTTATATCTTACTGTGATGTCACAGTTACTAACTCTAAGAGTGACTGTTAAGTTATATCTTACTGTGATGTCACAGTTACCAACTCTAAGAGTGACTGTTAAGTTATATCTTACTGTGGTGTTAATATAAGCTCCCATTTCACTTTGTCAGAATATTAGTAGTTTCGGCATTTGTAATTATATTTATTGCTATGCATGTACACTTTAGAACAGGTATACAGAAACCCTTTTCGAAAGTGAAACAGTTGCTTCCATACACCTCTTGTGATATTCATTGTATGTATTAGTTAGTTTATGAAATGTACTGTTTCTATTTCCTTTCAGGAAGTGAGACAGGTTGAACTTGATGGTAAAAAAGAGATTTCAGACTGGAAACAAAGACATGCAGATGCTAAATCTGAAGTGGAAAAAGTCAGAGGTAACTCATAAGCAATACTCAATTTCTAATCAGAACACACACTTTATGAATAGCGCCCTCTGTGGCAATTATTGATTTAATAATAATAATAATGATATTTATTTGTTAACACATGGGGAAACCCTACACGAGGTGTAGGGTCTGTGTGTTAACAAACACTTTCCATGTATAAAAAATACATCTCAAAGCACTGTATAACAGAAGTAAAAAAGAGCACAGTTAAAAATCACCAAAAAACAGAACCCAAAAATATGAGGAAAAAATGAACAGTACAATTTTAAAATGCTAAAAATCACAAAAAACATCATGCTGAAATACAAGCAGCTGCTTTTGCACAATATGAACTTTCTGACTTAAAAACAATTAAATTATTAGCACAACAGAGCTCTAGTGGCAGCCTATTCCACAACTGTGGAGCATAAATTGTGAAAGATCCGTATCCCTATAAAACATGGTATTACCAATTGGCTGGTGCAAACTGAGTGAACCCTCAGCAGTCGAATGAAGGGTGTGGCCAAGAGCACAAACATCTTAAAAACTCTTTAAAGTAAACTTGCGCCATATCATACGTTAACCTCAACATTTTGCTTATAAATCAGAAGCCAATGCAAACCTAGACAGTACTGGTTGAATATAATCTTATTCCTTAGTTTTTGACACAAGACTTGCTGTAGAATTTTGAATAAATCGTAATATCTTGACTTTTAGTTCAAAAGGCCAAAAAGTAAACTAATTTCCTTGTTCAGTGTGCTTTGCCAGCTCTATTGTGACAGCAATGTGATGATTCCAGAGATTCAGTTTAGAAATTCCAAATTATATCTCTCTCACAAAAGTTTTGTATCTTAAACAACTTATTGTGCTTTCCTTTTCAGGTGAATTAAATTCATCTACCAGCAACAATACTGAACAAGCCATACAACTCAGCAAAGCTCATGAAGAAATACAGTCTCTAAAGAAAGAACTCCATATTGCAGGTGAGTTTGACAGTAAACCACATTTGATGTACTTAATTACTGCCATGACAGTAATCTCTAGTGTGCAATGTATATTCAGTGATACCAAATGAATTCTAATAATAACATCCCACAATGTTTAAGTAGAATGACAGAATGAAAAGTTAGTCCAAGCAAGGTACAAGGTCAGTGCACATTTGTAGGAACCCAATTCAAGTTGACTCCAGATATTTTATGTTAAGTTTCAGTCTACTGAAAAAGACCTACATTGAATTATAATTTTTGTACACAGGTGAGAGGGAGAAAAGGAAAGACCAACTATTAGAACTACAGAGGTCACGGCAAGAGAGAGTAGATGCAGAACTCAACAACTTACGATTGTTGTATGAGAGACAACAGAAGGAGATTGCACTACTACAGTTAAATCTGGACAGTAAGGATGAACTAATGGCATTACAGGAGACAAGGCTTAGTGATACAGTGTAAGTTACAGCATTTTTGTTTAGTGTTTTATAACGTGTGATAGCCAGTCTACCTACTAGATCTGTGATTCCACTACTCTCATTTTATGTGGCCTATCTACATACCGGATCTGTGATTCCATTTTTCTCATTTTATGTAGCGAAGTTACAGATCCAGTGTGTAGACAGACAAGTTTAGAATAGTTGTTAGCCTGATAAAGAAGAGTGATTCCTAGAGTGATTCGTAGAGTGATTCGTAGAGTGATTCCTGAAGTGATTCCTAGAGTGATTCCTAGAGTGATTCCTAGAGTGATTCCTGTAGTGATTCCTAGAGTGATTCCTAGAGTGATTCCTAGAGTGATTCCTAGAGTGATTCCTGAAGTGATTCCTAGAGTGATTCCTAGAGTGATTCCTAGAGTGATTCCTGAAGTGATTCCTAGAGTGATTCCTAGTGTGATTCCTAGAGTGATTCCTGTAGTGATTCCCACATGTGATATACATGTACATTTGATCAGTTGTCACTCAATTTTGTTCAGTATAACAGGGTGATAATCTTCTGAAGTCAGAGTACTACTGCATTTATTGGCAGCAAAAATTAACATATGTAAAAGAGATTGAGAAAATCATTGCAACCACACATTACAAATATAGTGGAAGTCATCAACATTAAATGATAATCTATCAATATAAGTCTGCTTCAGTATCACAGAATGCATTTATTTATCCAAACATAAATGATATAATAGTATGTACCATATAACATTATAATGTTACATTATCAAAATATTTGGTGTTGCTATTTATTGACAGTGATGAACTGAACCGTAGTTTGACCTCCAGTCATAGTCTTTCACCAATCACATCATACCCAAGGACTATTTCACCACCCAAGGTAACCAAGATGTCACCTAAATCATCTGGTACATCCATCTCACCTAGTAGAAGATTATTTGATGCTTCTAACACTAGTATGGATCATGATCCACCAGCACAGGATGGTAGCAGTGGTAGTACTGATGAATTACTGAATATCACAGCTAATGATGTAAGTTTTAATTCCTAGTTAGCAGTGGTAGCTAGTTAACACTAGTATAACTGACAAGTTACTGAATATCACACCTAATGATGTAAGTTTTAATTCCTAGTTAGCAGTGGTAGCTAGTTAACACTAGTGTAACTGACAAGTTACTGAATATCACATCTAATGATGTAAGTTTTAATTCCTAGTTAGCAATGGTAGCTAGTTAACACTAGTATAACTGACAAGTTACTGAATATCACAGCTAATGATGTAAGTTTTAATTCCTAGTTAGCAGTGGTAGCTAGTTAACACTAGTATAACTGACAAGTTACTGAATATCACAGCTAATGATGTAAGTTTTAATTCCTAGTTAGCAGTGGTAGCTAGTTAACACTGGTATACCTGATGAATTACTGAATATCACAGCTAATGATGTAAGTTTTAATTCCTAGTTAGCAGTGGTAGCTAGTTAACACTGGTATACCTGATGAATTACTGAATATCACAGCTAATGCTAGTTAGCAGTGGACAGCTAATGGTGTTACTTTACATGTAAGTGCTAGTTAAGAGTTGTAGCTAGTTAACACTTGTAAGCAATGTATCATTCAGTCTACAACAATGTTGCTCATTAAATTGATGGTTTAATTATTCTTTTGTTATTGAAAAACTGTCTGAAGTAATATGTGAACCATCAGTTTTCTAGTTGTGTATTGCTTTTATTGAGATGTCGTAATTGTGCTATATGTATGTTATTTGTTCCAGCTAACTGATAATTCACCTACCAGTAAACTTCACAGATTATTGGCTGAATCAAGAGAAATGGTGAGAAATCTTGAACAAACCACATTACCTCCATACTGTTCAAGCAAGGTATGTTGAGTCCTTAAATGCATTCATCATATCGGTAAATCATAGCAATAAATAATTCGTTATCATAATCGGTAAATCATAGCAATAATCAGTTCTTTTTACAAAGTCAAGGGTTATGAGTAATATTTTACACTAAAACCTACATCAGACAGTTTGTCAAAATCTGTAATCTGCCAACCTTAAGAGGTATGGTGAAGTTATAGAATGTTTACTATATGTTATTAAATGTGCCCATTGCTTGCATGTTGTATGTTATCCCACTATTGCATAATTTAGTGAAAATGACATCAGAGTGCAGAATGAGAGCTTAATATGTATTCATTTATGGTTATTTACAAATATCCAAACTTAAAAGTGTGGTGAACAGTTGTTTACCAAGGTTTGTGAATTGTTTTAGTCAAGGTGCGCACCAGCATTCATCCTATCCTATTTACAATAGGTTATTGTCATGTACAACTATCCTATTTACAATAGGTTATTGTCATGTACAACTATCCCATTTACAATAGGTTATTGTCATGTACAACTATTCTATTTAAAACAGGTTATTGTCATGTACAACTATCCTATTTACAATAGGTTATTGTCATGTACAACTATCCTATTTACAATAGGTTATTGTCATGTACAACTATCCCATTTACAATAGGTTATTGTCATGTACAACTATCCTATTTAAAACAGGTTATTGTCATGTACAACTATCCTATTTACAATAGGTTATTGTCATGTACAACTACCCCATTTACAATAGGTTATTGTCATGTACAACTATCCTATTTAAAACAGGTTATTGTCATGTACAACTATCCTATTTACAATAGGTTATTGTCATGTACAACTATCCTATTTAAAACAGGTTATTGTCATGTACAACAATCCTATTTAAAACAAAGAAATACAGGTAGAGGTACTATATATTAATCATTGGAATTGTATATTTTTTATTTGCAGTCAATGAACCACACAGCATAGAGACTACATTCCAAGAATTGGTTCAGGGCCATTGTGAACAAAGAATGAACAGGAGCTATGACTTTATAATGGAGATGCTTTGTTTATGGTAACTTCAATGTAGTGATTTTAAAACTGTAAATGAAATTTAAGAATAATATTACTGTATATAAAAGTACATGTAAGAATGTATATGAAACTTTTATGGTTAATCAGTGGATAACCAAGTGTGAATTTAAAACTAAAAGTAATATACAAATTTGAAGGTGCCGAGTGAAAATTCACTCAATCTTACCAATATTTAAAATGTGTACTAAATATGTATCATATCTGTACATAACTTAGTTATCATGGTAATTCTAAGTGTATCTATTATCTGTTCTTCCATCTTTCATTTCAAATTGGTTTAAAACTAACTTCATTTTAATGAAAAAATTGCTATGTTTGAAAACAATTATGGTGCTTTGAAATTGAAATGTAATTTTATTAAGTTTAACGGATTGTATCGTATTGAAGGTACTAAAATGATCTTCAAATGGAATGTTTGTCTATTCAAGACATAACATCAAATTAATAATGGACAACACTGATCCTACTAGAAACAGTTTGCATTATTTAACCTAGGAATAAATTGTTTAGAATAATTTGTTTTCTGTTTTTTGTAAGTTACTTTGTTTATGTGAAAACATGTTTGCTGAAATATTTTGCCCTCAGGGTTTATATCTTCATAATTATTATCTTTGTATGTTATTTATACCAAAGGAAAAATATTTTAAAAATTTGAAATACAGCTTTTTGCTTTTTAATATGCAGCGCAAGTTTTTGTAATGTTTTTTTTTTCTTTAGAGTTCAGCTATTCATAGTATAAACAATATAATATTTCTTTTTTCAGAACATTTGCCTGGTAAGTTTGCAGGATATAATAATTTTCGGAACTGAGATTAGTGGACTGTTCCCAAACCAGTTAACTTACCCTCGCACTCAATTTCAGTTTCTTTGTTTTTACTGACACAGTGTGTAAGTAAGGTGCCACTTAATCCAAGTCAGTGTACAAAATACACAGACATTTATATTAAACCTGTCTGGGGGCAAATTGACAATTGGCAAATTGCTATTGACAAAGCATAATAGGGACTCATGTTTTGTGATATATTGGTTACCAATAAAAGATTCCATAAACTGATGTGATTTGTTTTATCATATATGAATACATGGTGAGATCTCTATCACTTGCTGAACATGATTCAGAATATCACAAAATACGCCATATTCCGTTTATAGGAAAGATGAAAGATTTCATGGTTTGGTCACTTGGAGTGATGTTGGCAAGCCATTTGTTGGCATGGTTAGTTAGTCTGTAACCCTTTAATTTGTAAATGTCTGTAGTCATGGCAAGTTAGTCTGTACCCCTTCATGTTTTCAATTTGCCTTGCTCATAGTACAGTGAAATACACACTGTGACAAAAACAAATGTCCTTTAAAGACATTAGACAACATGTCTTCAATTTGCCTTGCTCATATCGGTAGTACAGTGAAATACCATTGACAAAAACAAATGTTTTTGACAACATGTCTACAATTTGCTTTGTTCCTAGTACATTGAAATACACATTGTGACAAAAACATATGTCCTTTAAAGACATTAGACAACATGTCTTCAATTTGCCTTGCTCCTAGTACAGTGAAATACCCACTGGGACAAAAACATATGTTCTTTAAAGACATTAGACAACATGTCTACAATTTGCTTTGCTCCTAGTACAGTGAAATACCCACTGTGACAAAAACATATGTCCTTTAAAGACATTAGACAACATGTCTTCAATTTGCCTTGCTCCTAGTACAGTGAAATACCCACTGTGACAAAAACATATGTCCTTTAAAGACATTAGACAACATGTCTACAATTTGCTTTGCTCCTAGTACAGTGAAATACCCACTGGGACAAAAACATATGTCCTTTAAAGACATTAGACAACATGTCTTCAATTTGCCTTGCTCCTAGTACAGTGAAATACCCACTGGGACAAAAACATGTGTCCTTTAAAGACATTAGACAACATGTCTACAATTTGCTTTGCTCCTAGTACAGTGAAATACCCACTGTGACAAAAACATATGTCCTTTAAAGACATTAGACAACATGTCTTCAATTTGCCTTGCTCATACCGGTAGTACAGTGAAATACCACTGACAAAAACAAATATTTTAGACAACATGTCTTCAATTTGCCTTGCACATACCGGTAGTACAGTGAAATACCCACTGACAACATGTCTACAATTTGCCTTGATCCTAGTACAGTGAAATACCACTGACAACATGTCTACAATTTGCTTTGCTCCTAGTACAGTGAAATACCCACTGTGACAGAAAGTAATCATCAGACATCAAGTTGAATAACAAAGTAATAAAAATGACTAAATCAGTGATATTCCCAAATATTTGGTCTGAATGATATTCTGAATAAGCTATTTTCTAATGTAATAATTCAACTTGGAAATTATTCAACTTTATGCCGTCCATAAGAGATTTTGTAGATTGCAGTTTTAGCATTGTCACTTGAAAAATTACCAGGCTGCAGTATTAAAACATGAATACAAGTAGCATTGCAGGTGGAGAAACTAAATAGCTTATTTCATGTGTTGTCCATAAGTGTTTGTTTGAATACTATTGAATGTGACTTACTTACTCCAGTAATTTGAGTTTGACACTTTTCTTCAGAATTTGTCTCCTTGATTTCTTTATTGGAGTGTTTTTGTTTTCATTTATACTGATCAGCATAGTTTGTGATGTTGTCATAGTAACACAGTCAGTTTATCAGATATACTGGTATGAAGTGATATAGGAATACATGACTGAAATACATGCACCTCAGTGGCTTTCTTCTGAAATAAATGTTATAAATATCAGAGATAATAATTACATGTGTGTCATTCATTTGTGATTTTTGTATGTATTCAGAAGGAAGTGTGCAGTCAAGAATGGTGCATTTATTGGCGCATACTGATGGCTTTCACTTGGATTTAACTATTATTTTACAGGGGTCGTTGAACTACCGATATCAATATCTGGTCAGATCATATTATAGTGATACTCCCACAATTGTATAATTGTTGAAAGTTGAATGATGCATTGTTAGCCCCAAATGGCGATGCACATATGGGGATTATAGGAATGACCCATGTCCATCCATGTGTGGATAGCCATATCTCAGACACTCATGACTCAATTACAACCAAACCTGGTTCACATGTCAAATATTATACAGTACATGTACCTAATTTTGTGACCTCAACCTTTATAGCAAAATGGCAGCCATATTTGTGGTAAATATACACATTTTGCTCTATACCTCAAAAAGTTTAGTTCATATGCTGTCAGACACCATCTTTAAGTTTCCACCCATGTCATTAATGGTTAGCTTCTCGAGTACAGGCTCTTAGTGAGAGGGTATCTTTATTCCACTTGCATACCAACTAGAATTGTCAATTTTCTATACAGTTGTAATAATGCTATATCTTATCTTATTTAATACCTAATAGCAGAATATCTTAGTATAGTATAGTATAGTATAGTATAGTATAGTATAGTATAGTATAGTATAGTATAGTATAGTATAGTATAGTATAGTATAGTATAGTATAGTATAGTATAGTATAATACAGTACAGTACAGTATAGTATATAGTATGGTATGGTATAGTACAGTATAGTATAGTATAGTATAGTATAGTATATTGTATTTGACATGGAATAATGTAAAAAAAAAATATTATCTACAGTCAAAAACAACATGCAGAAAGAACAAAAACAAATAATTATATATACATTTGTATATATATACAAAACACTAAACTATAGTTGAATACAATTATAATATTGAATTAGAGAATTTTCTCCAAAGCTATTAGTGGTAAACTCATCATTTGAGCTCATTATTCTTTTGAAATATTCTTTTTGAGATAATTTTGAAAAACTTTGATAATAAATTTTGATAGTTCTTTGAAATTAGTTTCTAGCTTCAATTACAGATGTATTCCATTATAGCATTTTTGTTTTGCATATAATATGCACATGTGAACAATAGCCCTCCAGAACATAAGTGATGCTCCAGTAGGCCAATCAAATGGTTCACTGCAGATCAAATGAAGACAAATAAAAAGAACCATCAGTTATGGCCTAGTCAGAAGGAAACCATGCGACTGGCCTTTGAAGGCTTGGAGTCCAGTGCCAGAGATGTCCTCAACAACATATTCAGGAAGACGTCAATATCTCTATTCTCTAGCATGTATTATAGTATTTGTTAACTTATAAACTCTATGTGCATCATGATGAAACCAAGCCCTCAATTTACACCTTTGTATCTTTTGCATATGTCTTATTTTCCTTTTTTCATGATTACATTAATGAAAGTAATGCTGTGCCCAATAAACAGACAAAGTGAATTTTGTTTTATACCATTACCAAAACTATTTCTATAGATTTCTATTTTTATAGATTTCTACTTGGGGGTTTCTAAGAAGGTATCAAGATGTGGTATTGTTGGAGAATTAGGTTGTTTTCTGTTAATTTAACTTTAATTAAACTGATGTTAAAGTATTTGTATAGATTAATTGTTGATGGAGATGGTTTATTGAGAGCAGCCTACATGTCTTCTATGCGTTATTCAAAATGGGGCATTTATATAAGAAATTTACTTGATAAATATAGTGAGAACAGTATGTGGTCAAATCTTTGCAAGTTTAATTCTACAATCAAGAAGGTTCATGATAATTTATGTCAAGAATTTTGTAAATCTTGGTACAGGGGAATTACATAATGACATTAGAAGAAACAGTACTGATAAAAACAAAATGCCCACTGGAAAAGTATGCTTTCCGAAATAGGTGCGTGTTTAGGTTTGTTTTAAAAGTAGACAGAGAAGGTGCATTGCGAATAGTAAGGTCAAGGGAATTCCACAATCTAGGAGTAGCTACCGAAGAAGCCCTAATTTTGACCTCTGATGTAAAACTTCCTCTTGGACAGCTTGCTAAAATGACTCTATTATATTCACTTTATTTCGGTATGTTTTACCATGCTTGCTATGGTATGTTGTTATGCAATAAAGATTGCATGTGTAAAGATTGATTGAAGTATTGATTAATATGCGCCGGTGTCAAAAACGACCAAAATTTTGACTTCCTCGGGATATCTATTATATTCATAATTCGATTGATTTTCTAGGGCCATAGTTCCAATAGGTTGTCTCGACACTACTTAAAAAGACTAGCTTGATTTTCGTCCTTAAAAAATCCATTCAACGGTTGGAATTTGGTGCTTTCGGTAGTACCGCGTAACCTTCGCCACCCATGCGACATCTAGGGCACTCCTATCCTTCCTGTGTATGTCATATGTGGGGAAGCCCACATTGATCATGAGACAGTCATGTGACTAAAACTAAACATAAATTCATACCCACATAACATTGCGAGAGGCGGAGTTCCGCCATTTTCCTTGCGTGAAGACTACCCAGGTATTCCTCTCACGATCATAATATTCAGCGTGGGAAGATCTGCCGAACGATTAGACAGAATCGTGCACAGGACTTACCGGTCACAAATCACTGAGGTGTAGACATATATCCATTCCAGAGAAATCCATTAAAATGTCGCGTGTTCTTTCGAGGCGAAGTACGAACAGTCTCGATCAAGAGAGAGAGCAGTTTATCAAAGCCCAGGTAAGTTTTGATAGTCAAATCAGTTTTGTCGATGTCATCGGGATTGATATATAGTGATTAGTATCAACTTCATTATACTACATGTACACATAGGGTTAACACCCTATCTCTTGTCAGTGTGGATAGGTACTTTCTCAGAAGATTAGAGATTTGAGTTCGATTGCAATCAACAGTTTATTATGGCTATGGGAAATATCAATGCATTGTCATTGGTTGGGTCTTGATTGTTGTGAAATCCCTCCTGTTTACTAGTATTAGGAGCACCCTCTGTAGAGGTGATAAGAGTTCACGTGTACGTCCCCATTTGTTCCCGTGACGATCGCATCCGCAATGTTTTTGAACAAGTTCGGGAAAATGTAGTGTAAATATGTGGGAACATTGACGTAACTCGTATAATGATATTGATAATAAGGTTGTATGTAGACTCAATAACATTTTCTCGTCAGTTTTCTGTAACATCTCGAAATGGTGGGATATTTAACGTTACTCATAAATATACATGTAATAAGTATTATTGTCACTTTCTGCGCTGCCAGTGACATTTCGTAGTTATATTTATGTACTGTCATTTCTAGAGCTCTCCCGATTAAACTGGATGGTTACGTTCATCGAGTTAGCTTCTTAAAACTACCGTATGTGTGTTTTGTAAACGATACCAGACAATTCGTATTAACAACATAGCAACCTCTCATTGATATTAGTGACAAATAGCAATTGAATGTCGTCATTCGATCTTCGTTCAGGCGTCCGTCATCGAGAAAGCTAGTTCTGCTGTGTACTAGTATGTCCTGGACTCCTGGTTTAATGGTTGACGTAACAATACAGTCAGTAAAACACAATCAAGGACATTCTGATAGTTATCGACTTTCTATATGCCTTCACAGTAAAAACTTTTGTTAAGAGATTTAAATGTGTAACTTGAGTAGGGAAAATGACCAAGTAACTACAATTAGTCATTGATTTCCTCCAGGGAATGGTTAATGACTTTCCATTCTGGCTCTAGCTCAGTAAATCCCCAAATTTCAGTCAGAAGTTGTTGTAGCATATCAAACACAGCTGTCTGTATGAGTCTATGACCCAATCAAATTTACAGATGACCTGGAGCAAACACAAACCTTAAAATCTTGAATTTGAAAAAGTTATTTTCAACATTGTCTCACTTGTCACATCTTGCAAACTATGTAATATGAATAATATATTAAAGTATAGCAACATGTATTTGTTACCAGGAAATATATGAACAAATTTACGTCAGAGTTGAGTCATGGAGAAGGACCATACTTCATGAAACCACACACAGTTTCCATGACCTATATAGGAAACACACTCTGCTTATCTGACAACAAAGGCTATGAAAGCATAACAGGTTTTTGTTGTCGGATTAGTGTGAATACATCTAAGGACATTCAAGTGAGGAAGTGACAGTGCCTGTGGTTTTATGATGTGACTTCAATCTAGTAGTACAAAATGTAGTACAATTTTTTTTCCTTCCTCTTTGTAGATATTGAATAAAACACATGTCCTGTTATTTTGGTGTAATGGATTTATTTCCTGCAATCTATTGTGTATAGTCATGCCTCTTAGGATTTATGACAATAAAGGAGTCATTCTTAGAATGATTATGATTCATGTGATGATGAAAATCATAAAAGTGCTCATGTTTACCTTCAAAAATGGAAAGTGACAATCTCTTCAGGGTTGTTTGTCATGAATGTATGCTGTCTGTTTGGATTATGTGACCATATTGTAAAATCCTGTAGATGCACATGGAAGGTCACAAACCAATCCTGAATCAAAAGGACAATCCTAAGGTTTTGAAATTCGTCAGCCATCTTTTAATTCTTCCAAATTCCATTGAAAATCCATAACTTATAAATAATGATAAATATGAGTACAAGGAACAGAACTTCTGTGCAGAAATATAGACTGGTGTTAGTGGTAATAATGTTGAATTGTATCCAAGCAGGGATATAGACTGGTGTTAGTGGTAATGTTGAATTGTATTCAAGCAGAAATATAGACTGGTGTTAGTGGTAATGTTGAATTATATTCAAGCAGGGATATAGACTGGTGTTAGTGGTAATGTTGAATTGTATTCAAGCAGGGATTCAGTTATATAAAGCATGTCACAATTACATGTGAAAAGAAAATCAAGAAAAAAATTGAAGAAAAAGAATATATCCAGAAATTAGATTTACAATACAAGTATACAAAACATCATTTTTGAGATAGATTCATATTTTTTTTCATGTTATAGACATACCTGTGTGGTCCTGGGGCTGTCCTACACATGATGTATTGCATTCAATATCATTAAGGTGTGGAGATATTTATGGGGGTTGGAAGAAGGCTAGACTCACTGCTATAATTACAGGTTGGGTTTTAGGTAGTCAGTACATGTAGGTGTGTTTTAATTGACTTTATGTGTAGGTATGCTGTTTGCTGATGATTGGGTGTACACCTGTAGTACACACAACATATATTGTAAAAAGAGGAAAATATATCTAATTAGCTTTGTGTAAAACGTCACAGTAGAAATGATTAACTTGATTCATGATGAATGTCATAGAATATAACATTTATATAGATAATCCAGCAACCCACATGTACCATCATGTACTATGACAAAAAAGACTATTGTCAGTCATAACATGTATTGCCTACATACTTTACATTCAGATAGACATACCTTTACCACTATCATTGAGATCTATGTTGATAGTGAGCACACCTTATCAATTATACTGAGGGCATATACTACATGCTGTTACAGAGTATGTCAGACAGGGTTAATGTGAGATGATGCTGTGTTTTTGCCATGTGGAAATATGTAAGAAATTTACATATGTTAATTTGTCAACTTATATTGTTTTCATAAAAGCCTACAATAAAAGGAACACACTGTTATGTGGAGAAAACTGACATGTAGTCTCAATGACCAAGTACTGTATTTCTCTTTTATCACCTTTTATTAGCTAAATCATAGTATGGAAGATATTTTTAGTTTGTAATCAGATATTGGAAGACAACATGTAATTGATTAGAGCTTATAAAATGAGATAAATTGGTGCTCACATTGTAATCAGTAATAGCAGTAGTAGTAGTAAGTACAATGTAGGTAAGATTTACCTGAGCTCAACAGTCTTTGTACTAGATTGACAAACAAATGTCTAGTAAAGCTGATTGGAAACAATACCTGTTATTATGTAACTTTGTGTTATATCTGATTTCACCCTTTATGTTACCAGGATTCATTAAATTGGTAACCTTCACAAAAACTCAGGTAATGTTGATAGATGGTGAATTTGAGAGGCATGAGAATATGTATCATAAATCAGTTATTGCGTATGAATGTGATAAATAGGTTAGGTCACCATAGTACTTGTAGACATTGTAATTAAGTAGTTATCACATGGTACATGTAATATAAATTTATGATTACCTTTGAAGAATGTAATAAATGAGTTATCACATTGTAATATAAATTTATGATTACCTTAGGATGTAATAAATTTGTTATCACATTGTAATATGATAATTTTGTGATTACCTTGGACTGTAATAAATGAGTTATTACATGGTAATATGATAAATTTATGATTACCTTGGAATGTAATAAATGTGTTATAACATGGTAATATGATAAATGTATGTGATTACCTTGGAGAGTTATCATAGGTGTCTGATTATCATAGTGGTTCAAAGTAATACATGTTTACAAATGTACCTACCAGGTAAGTACTGTGTAATTTCTTGTTCTCCGTTAACTCCCAGGATTTCATTTCCTGTCATTTACCTTGGCCTAAATCTTGATAGAGATATTGAATTAATTATATTACCTGTATTTGCAGAAAAATACACCTTGATGAAATATTAATGTTCAATGATATTATGGGGAATAAGTTGGAATACATGTACATGTAACCATATTTCCAACTTCCATATATGGTGTTGATTTGATGATACATGTGAGTCATATGATATTGGTGTTTCATATATTCCAGTTTGGCACACACATGTACATGTATTTACAGTTTAACTAACAGGTCAAATTTGATAAATTGTTATTTATGGGTAATGATTATAATATTATCTCCAATGATTTTTGTGTAACCTTTCCTCTTGATGATTTCCCAAAATGAGATATGTCTGAATGTTACACTGTATACATTATTGTCAGTACTCCTGTTGGCAAATTTTCCTACCATCATCATAAATAAATACTTCTCAAAGTACAAATGTGTTATCATATCATATTCAAAAATTGATACAGATTTTGTAGAGTTTGAAAAGATTTCAATGTGAAAAGACAG
The DNA here is from genome assembly GCF_964340395.1 of Glandiceps talaboti. NCBI lineage: Eukaryota > Metazoa > Hemichordata > Enteropneusta > Spengelidae > Glandiceps > Glandiceps talaboti. Next base: position 228,996 of record NC_135566.1, on the reverse strand, counting down.
TGATGTGATGAGTCTGAAATGACAGTGATTCAGTGTTTGTGAATACTGACACCTGAACATTCACAAAGATGTGTGTATTGGTAGAGGTGATAAACTCAAGTTGGTTTTCAATTGTTTGAACTGAAACGTGCACACTTCAAGTCATCAAATATTCAGAATACAAATTTGATTATAAAAAAAGTTGTCATAGATGGTGGTGTATACACAAATTTTAATTACATGTAACCATAACTACATGTATAGTTAATCATAGTTCCAGTAGAGTTTTTGTTAGATGATGCAAGTGATTTTGGTATTGAACTTTACCTCTCAAACTACTGAGGATGAAATTTGATTCTACATTTGTATATGTATTAGTTTTCAATTTGTGTGTGTCATACATACATAAGTGATCATAGCAACCATGACTATGCCCTTAGCAACAGTCAGATGGTAGGGTTTATTGCAAATATAACAACAGGGTTGGGTAGGGTAGGCAATTGAATAAACATTTTTTTTAGATATGCAAATGTCCTTAACAACAAGACCACACCCATAGCAATAGGTAAACGATGATGTATTATGCCAACATAAGGCAAAGGAAGAAAAATTATAAAAATGTATGCAGCTATGCCTGGCAACAAGACCACACCCATAGCAACTGTTAACTGACATCATATATTGCATATATACGTGTAACAGTAATACCATACGTATAGACCTTACATACACCACTAGAGGGACTGTCCCACAGGTTTCCCACTCCATGTAGCAGTAACAGTATCTTTGGCAAATACATGATGCAGTGTGGTCAGTGTATGCATACAAATCATATAGATTTGTCAAAGTTCAACCAACAGTAGCTTTGTTTATTACTTTACAACACACTTTAATTACCATCTGAATGAGTACCTGTGTAGCTTTGTATTAACATGTACTACTGTTGGTTATTGTTTCCATTCTTTGTACAAACTTACATTGTATTCTAAACCTGTACTGATGTCTCACACATCTAAAGGGTATCCACAAATTGTTCTGAATTTCTAGAAGATGTCCACAAATTGTTCTGAATTTCTAGAAGGTATCCACAAATTGTTCTGAATTTCTAGGTGTCCACAAATTGTTCTGAATTTCTAGAAGATGTCCACAAATTGTTCTGAATTTCTAGAAGATGTCCACAAATTGTTCTGAATTTCTAGAAGGTATCCACAAATTGTTCTGAATTTCTAGAAGATGTCCACAAATTGTTCTGAATTTCTAGAAGGTATCCACAAATTGTTCTGAATTTCTAGAAGGTATCCACAAATTGTTCTGAATTTCTAGATGTCCACAAATTGTTCTGAATTTTAAAACTGTTTCCACAAATTGTTCTGAATTTCTGATTGATATGGCTGACAATGCAATGTGACAACATCTACATGACAATTGTACATTTTCATGCACCGTTCAATTCATTTAGACAAAGCTGTCCTTGGATAGGAATCAGGAGCCTCAGGTAGGCCCTAAAGGGTCCATCTTGAGTGTGAGTCACAGTTTTGATACAAGGTTATGTCAAAATACAGTTTGACAATGAACAGATTAAAAGACCTAAGCTGTCACTTTTCACACTTATCAAAGATAGATATGTTTGATATGACCACAGTTTTAATTGAAATTTGTTTTCAAAACCTACCTATGGGTGATTACTGTACAAAACATACAAGGCGTAAAATGATGAATTTTATACAGTGTATGATACTTTATGATCTGTAAATGCCATGAAATAAGTAGATAAAAAATGTATACAGTATATAATTTATTAAAAGTACTTAAAAGTATATAAAGCGTGATATGCTTCTAAGTTCTATGTGTTATCCTGATGTTGTTATCACATTATAAATCAAAAGTACATCATTTACAAATATTATTTTCATATACTTTTAATACAGTACAGTAGTACCTGTATAGTTGAGCTACGTTACAATGTTTTTTTTTTAAAACACATTATTCTAAATAACAATAATTTCGGTGAATAAAGTGTTAACAAATTTCCAAATCTTAATATTAATGATTAAACTTGCACACACACACACACACACACACACACACACACACACACACACACACACACACACACACACACACACACATATGCATACCTACCCACATACATACATACATACATACATACATACACACACATATACATACATACATGTACATACATACATACATACATACATACATACATACATACATACATACATACATACATACATACAGACACATACATACATACATACATACATACATACACACACATACATACATACATACATACATACATACATAAATACATACATACATACATACATACATACAGACATACATACATACATACATACATACATACATACATACATACATACATACATACATACATACATACATACACACAGACAGACATACAGACAGACATACATACATACATACATACATACATACATACATACATACATACATACATACATACAGACAGACATACAGACATACAGACATACAGACACACTCACACTTATAAGAAATACATATAGTGTAATTTATAAATCCAACCAAACTGTGATATGTCTTCAGATGCACAAACTGATCTCATTCAAACAATACCTGAGGGATATCGTAGAATGAAGGTAGTTGGATGCTATAACCTTGAAATCAGATCAACATCTTTGTACCAAAGCCTCTCTAGATGCTTGCTGCCTCCCTTATGAACATTCTGTTTGCTCATTAAGTAGATCTGGGGCACATTCAGGAGACAAAATATTTTGTTCTTATTTTGTCAGGTGACACGGCCCTCTCTTGGACAGTAATCCAACACAAAAATTTATGTTTGCAGATAAAATGAGATTTCATGGCCGTCATCTTTGTGTTTTGGCAAGTCTGTCTCTTACTCTGTTACCTTCTATCATCCTAGGTCCCTTCTGAAAATCTAGGACAATTGTTCAAACGAGAGCAAAATGTTTTGAAATGTCTGCAAACATTTTGTGTCTTGTGTGTGCCCATGTTTAATATACACTGACTGTGAGTGCAGGTAGTGTAGTCTTGCACATGCGCAAACCTACTTCCAAAGCGTGGGCACATAGCCTGGTTGCACCTTGGGCTTTGCGCAAAAATGCTACATTTATTTTGTTATGCAAATAAATGAGGGTGCTCATGAATAATTCATATAAGTGAAAGTACAGTGGGGTTAGCTGTATCTGAGAGACTATGGTATGATTTCATTGGTTCTATTGATTATCAGATCTCACCTGACATTGGTGTATCTGACAGACTATGGTATGATTTCACTGGTTCTATTGATTATCAGATCTCACCTGACATTGGTGTATCTGAGAGACTATGGTATGATTTCATTGGTTCTATTGATTATCAGATCTCACCTGACATAGGTGTATCTGACAGACTATGGTATGATTTCATTGGTTCTATTGATTATCAGATCTCACCTGACATTGGTGTATCTGACAGACTATGGTATGATTTCACTGGTTCTATTGATTATCAGATCTCACCTGACATTGGTGTATCTGAGAGACTATGGTATGATTTCATTGGTTCTATTGATTATCAGATCTCACCTGACATAGGTGTATCTGAGAGACTATGGTATGATTTCATTGGTTCTATTGATTATCAGATCTCACCTCACATAGGTGTATCTGAGAGACTATGGTATGATTTCATTGGTTCTATTGATTATCAGATCTCACCTGACATAGCTGTATCTGACATAGACTATGGTATGATAAACATCATGAGAAGATGATGCAAAGAAGGAAACAGACAGTACCGATACTATCATTTTGTTGTATTTATTATTACTTTTTTTGGCATCAATTCTGTACACATTGTACATGTATCTGTTTATAACATCCCACGGTCCGCCCATCCCAGCATGGCAACCAGCATGTTGAATACCTGCCAAAATTATGTGGTGCATTGCCATGTGTGAGTTTTATCATGCATGAACTAAGTTACAACTTCCAAGTGTACAGTAGTGTTCTCATTAAATTTCATGGTGAAAGTGTAGAGTGATAATATAGCGGATGTTGGTAGGTCAAAGGTCACAGTTGATACTTGCCCTTCGGTGTACAATTTTAATACACTAGACTTTATGTGGCAGTTGTTTGGTTTATGAGGAATTTATTAATGAGTCAGAGGACTGGTGACATGTACATTTATGTAACCCTGAATAAAAACTACCTCAGGGTAGGTAGGAAATGTAGACTCTTCAATGTCATATAATATATTAGATTTTATTTATTAAGTAGAAACATTCCTTTTACTTTAATGCAAGGTGCTTATTTTGTACATTTTAACAGCAGGTGTTTTGTATACATCATGTAGTTTGCGTTAATCTCAATAGACAAGCTATATTAATGAACAGAATTCAATGTATGAAATAGTTTTTCAAAACCCTGACAATAAACAATAATAATAACAATAAACAATACATTGTAGTTAAAAATGTTAAAAATGTTGGATGAAATTTACCAAAGCCCTTCAAATTGTTGTGCTATATCATGTTATTTGTGGTTGTGATCGTAGTCTGTAGTTTTGTTTTGTAAGTTAATATTGTCATTATGTATGCGAAACCCAGGCAGATTATTGCTACATCATTGCTACTGGCATTCAGAAGTCATCAAAGGAGTAATTGTAACCCCCTATGAATGAAATGGTATATCCTAGTCATTAAGAAAAGTGACAATTTTGTGGTATACTGTATTGCAAGGGGAGGTTCCTGTTTTGCTAGCTATATATTTCACCTTGTTTTATTGGTGCTACACTGTGTATAAGTGGACCATTGTGTTTACTTAGTGAACAGGTGAACCATGTAGAGTGACAATATCCTGCGTGGACACATACACTACAGCTTGTGTGCTCTTGGACTTGCACCAAGCTATGCAATTAAGTATTTTGATACAGTATATTTGTGTAATGTCTATGTAAGTGATTCACAGCTGTGAACTTGTTCCTTATTGGACAAAATCAGCTATCCAGGGGGGAGTTTTAGTCCCCTAGGCCAACAGCATTCCAGTGTGGCAGTGTGTTATTTCCCAAGGATCATATAGAGTACAAACAGGAAGTGGTGTACAAACCTGTCTGTGTTGATAGAGATCCCTTTCACAGTGCTGTAGTCAGTCGAGGCATAGACTTTCTACAGAGCATATGTATCACTATCAGGCATATTAAGGCATCAGTTGGTCACATACAGCTTACAATAATGCCTAAGAGAACCAGACTGCAAGAGATTTTTGACTCTGATGATGATGATGAGAATGAAACTACTAGTAATGTTGAGAATTCCAAACCAGAGGTGGAAACAATGGAACATGAGAAAACGGAAAATGGAATGAATGAGACAGAAATGGAAAACACAGCAGCTCTGATTCTTCCTCAAAAACTGGTAGGGTTTGTCACTGATTGTTTATATGGCTTGGTGGTATCACCAGTACCGGTATTCCAAACTGTTTCCAGTATTCCTGTAATGCTGACAGAGTAGTCAGACTATGTGGATTGGTAATTCTAGAAAGGACAGGATTTTGGCAATGTTTGTGTTTTATCAACTTCAATATAAACAATTGTGTACATGTATAGTTGGCAAACAATTCTATCATTTGTTTCACAGATATTACAAGGTTGTTCGGCCTGCTTTCCAGCTACTTATTTCAAGATCGACTGAGATAATTTATTATCATGACCTAATAGATTTGTGTCATTAATCACTTGAATGTAAAATTTGTAACATGGTTTAGTAAAACTTGGACTTATTAATATAAATCCCATGTCCACCATTGCATCAATCTACGCAAAATTTGGTGTTATGAAATGTTATTTGGTCAAAATGTCCAATGAGCTGACAGATATTACTATTCTTGTTATTAATACAATTAGAGCATTGATATCCCTGCTTAGTCTGTCACCTCCCTACTCCAAAATCATTTTAAATTGTGTCAAATCTGTCAATAAGCTATAATTGTGAAAAAAAGTGGGAAAATTTGTAAAAGTTCATTTGATAGAAATCTCATCCAAGCACATACGTGACATAGTCCAATTGTTTAGGTTCAAACCAATTTCGGATATCAAAAGAAAATTTTGAATAAAAAAATTGTGAAATGTCCAGATAAATAATGTAATTTTGATTGTGATAGATTTCAGTGGTATTGTGTATGTTATTTGTCATATACATTATGTAAATATAGGAAAGTGAATGTAATTGGAGAATGACTCAGTGTCATGTAGACTGTAAGATAGGTCATATTCAGACCCATCACTGTCTTAATCTGAGTGTTACAGTAGTTACAATAGCATGGCATGAATGTTACAATGTACATGTATCTTACAGACTGTATGGCATGTTGAACAAAGGAAAGCAAAGCTACTATAAATAACAACCATGTAGTGTTTACTTGAAAGAAAAATGTGACCTTACTTTACTTACACATAAAACAATGTAGGATCAATAACTGTTTATTGTATGTACTGTTACTGTGTTATTAGTGCAATCAAGATCACAGCAAACCTGATGCTTGCTGTTCTTATCTGCCAAGGTCATCTTGTCTGCTTACAATCAAAACTATTCACTAACAATATTGCCCAGACATGTGATTTTATTGTACATAGGCATATTTTATGATTTATATCGTCTGTTTTATGGTTGTACAATGTATTATCTGTGTATAAGAGAAGGTTAGTGGTTATAGGCCAAGGGTTATATAGATTGTTTAAGATGAAAGAATAATAATATTGATATGTTTTGATGTTTTGATGCTGTTTACAGTATGGTTGCTGTGTTATAGCTGTATTTAGTCAGGGCTTCTGCTAAATTAGCCAATCTCAAAAAAGTTTTCTCCACTTTCAGCGAACATTTGCCATTACTTAGTGCTATAAAAGTAATGTTATGAAGTTGTATATGTACATTATTGTAGATTTGTAGATGTGTATGTATACATGCACACATACATGTACATGACAAGTACTTAGGCATATATGTATATAATGTATGTTGTATGTGAAATTGTGTATTGTGAAATACAAATGTAGTGGCAAATACTTTGAATTATCACTACTTCATATTTTGTCCATAAACTTTCTGTCTGTGTACTTAATGAGAAACTTATTTTATCACAAACTTCAAATATCTCTTGATTAGGAAATTCTGAGGACATGTAGTAGTTATGTTGTGTACATGTACATTTGTATATACAGCACATAGCCTGGAGTGTATGGTCACTACACAAGACATTATTCTTTATGGTGTAGCACACAGATCTCAGTATACACTATATGTGTAAATGGTAAATTTAATTACACATATAAAAATTGTAACTATGTTGTGTTATGATAAAAGGTGAGTCACAGCTGATGTTATAACAATCACAGACCACTAGATATAAACACAGTCTACTTTACTCTCCACAGTCTACTTTAATCTATAGTAAAATTTATGATGTATTGGTGAAATTATCAAAATAACCGTAATAGGTAGTAAAACAAATCTTTTAATTTTGGAAAATGTTAACACTAAAACATTGACCATCTACAGTCATATTTTGAATACAACTTGACAAGCCACATGAGCCATGAGTAAATGTACAGTGTTAGTCTGGTCAGCTGTATGTTGACAAGCAATGACTAAATGTACAGTGTTAGTGTTAGTCTGGTGAGCTTTATGTGAAATCAGACATATGTTGTGAAATGCACTCAAATCCTTCACAACTGAATGGTTTTTATTGATTGCCGGATTTATCGACAGCTTAGAAGTCACCATATGGTCAAATATAAGTGATTTTTTTCTAGTTTTTTTCCATTACGTTTTTGAAGTATTATGTGATGCATTATGAGTCAGTTAATTTATCAAGTGTAGTTTCAAACACGTAAATTGAGTATGATAGTCTAAGTCTGATTTGAAATTGTTTCCCCGGGCCCCTAGTATTTGTAGAAGGAAATTAAAATGTGGTTTTAACTACATGTAGAACATATTGAGGATGTTTTAAAACCCAGAAAAAATGTTTTGCATTTGTGCAACATGTGTCTATTTTTAAATAAGAAATGTTATTCTGTAAATCTCCTTTAAACAATGCTTTTAGGCCTAATAAAACAAATTGTTTGCCTCCAGTTACCCGACCCCACATACCTAGTTTTTCATGCTGACCCTAAACTTTTTTTTTACAAATTCGAGAGAAAATATAAAACTGTTCTTTCAATCTGTAATGGCTGATGAGAAGAAATCAATAACACAGACCATATGGAAAACAACGGAAAACATAACTACCTGAACTAGATACTCACATATGTAAAAATATATAAAAAATATAAAATGAAATATCTACCTACCCCACCTATTCTAAAATTGAGTGTTATGGGAACCACACAAATTTTTTTGTATTAAGAATGGTTAAGTCAGGAAAATTTACCTGGGTTTAACATTTACAAAATTGACTAGATAGCTGTGTTAGTAAGATTATCTATACATCCATCCACTAGACTAACAGATTCATAATTTTTGACTGTAACCACTAGCTACTCCCACTAGACTAACAGATTTATGGTGAGTATAGTTGTGGCTATAGTTGTGGCTATAGCTGTGGGTATAGTTGTGGGTATAGCTGTAGCTATAGTTGTGGGTATAGCTGTGGGTATAGCTGTGGGTATAGCTGTGGCTATAGGTTTGGCTATAGTTGTGGCTATAGTTGTGGCTATAGCTATAAGTATAGTTGTGGCTATAGTTAGCTGTTTAGTGTCAATATCACTGTCTGTCATTTTGATAAAACCTTTGACTAATTCATGTAAAATCTAAAGAATAATTTTCTCTTGTTTTTCTTTATTTTTGTCATTGACAGACCACAAGCATCAACAAAGCCATCAATACACAAGAAGTACCTGTGAAAGAGAAGCACTGTAGAAATATCCTTTTTTGATATCAGATATGTCCCTACTGCAAACTTAACCTGATTATTGTATCCTCCCAGCCCTGTCCCCACCTTGCACCTCCAGCCTTGGCCCCACTTCATGTCTCCAGCCCTGTCCCCCACCTTGCACCTCCAACCCTGTCCCCCACTGTACATCTCCAGCCCTGTCCTCACCTTGCACCTCCAGCCCTGTCCCCACTTTGTATCTCCAGCTCTGTCCCCAGTCTAGCATCTCCAGCCCTGTCCCCAATCTAGCATCTCAAGCCCTGTCCCCAGCTTGCACCTCCAGCCCTGTCCCCACCTTGTATCTCCAGCCCTGTCCCCACCTTGTATCCCCAGCCCTGTCCCCACCTTGCTTCTCCAGCCCTGTCCCCAATCTAGCATCTCCAGCCCTATCTCCACCTTGCACCTCCAGCCCTGTCCCCAATCTAACATCTCCAGCCCTATCTCCACCTTGCACCTCCAGCCCTGTCCCCACCTTGCACCTCCGGCCCAAAATCAAAATCAAAATCAGATCAACATTGTCCTCACTTGCATTGTAAACTGAGTTACTTGATTTAGAATCTATTTAAGTGAGGACAGGACTGTTCTTGCCATAATCAGACTCAGTGGGAGACTTTCCAGTACCATCACTTCCAAGAGGTAGACTAGTACAATGTAGATGTGACAAATTATCTGAGTCAGTGGAGCTTTCAAATAGCCATTTAAAGGAGGCCAACATTTCTGCTTGAGCAGTTTTGACAAATTATTATGTTTACATTTAAAGCTGTATACATTATATTTATAGTGGTGATGTAAACAATGTAAAACGAACTTGAGGGTACAGTCTATCTCATCCAGTTTTATGTCAGTTTTCACTGGCAAATTGCTGTGTATTTTCACTGGCATTTAAAATCATGGCCGTGTACATATTACTTTTCAAAGAATGTGATTTACTATTATATGGGCAGCACACATAGGAAGTCATAACATAAAACAAAAGTGCAAATAAAAAAGTTCAGTTTAATCACAGCTTAATTTACACAGTATTGTTCACTTTATTATCTGAAAGTTTGGTCTAGAATAGTATTCATTATCTGAAAGTTTGGTTTAGAATAGTATTCATAATCTGAAAGTTTGGTTTAGAATAGTATTCTAGTAGAATTGCTTGATGCCATGTTTCCTTGACTTCACAGTAAGTGCTATTATTGGTACATTTCAAGAGAAAGGAGCAGGTACATTCTGGGCAGTAGTTGGTAAATTACCTTTACAAGGAAATCCTATTGTTTGTTGGAAATTCTGCCATGTGTGTCATAAAGTGCTTAGAGAAGGCCATCCCAATGTAAGTATCACATTTGAAATGTGAACATATTGATGGAATGTGTAGATGACATCTTTGAAATTGTTCTTGTCTCATATTATAATTGTAAATAGAAATTTTTAGCAATTTTTATTCGTAAACTTTCAAACATACAGTAACTTTTTACAAATTCTTATTTTGTGGGAAATATGGTATTATTTTGTCTAATTTTTTATAAAAGTATCAGTACTGTGCATTGAAACATTCACATTTTTTCAGTGTCCCTAATACAATGAACAGATTGCATAGATACTTGCTAGCTATCAAACAATAACGTGATAACATTAGAAAGAGAATATACATAATTGTAGAAAAGTTTGTTATAGTTGATACTAATATGAAACTTTTGTATGAGTTATAATATGTATGTTTGATCAGTGATTGGTCAAACCATTTGTTTACTGATATATGGTAATTGTTTTTGTTTGCATGACAGGCTATTACAGATTCACAGAAGTATAAATCTCATATTCAGGATTTAGGAAAGATGTGGGTAAGTAAACATTTTAAAGGTCATAGGTCACAGGATAAGTGAAAATGATTGTTGTCAAGGAAAATTTTAGTATCAAATCAAGCTTTTGTTCAAAACACAAATTTAAAAAAATTATACCTGAAATGTTCAACTCTACACTTCACTCTTTTTTTTTTGTCAATAGATTGACTCATTATTCAGAACATGTCTGTTTGATTCATTTTCAGGGTCATTTACAAGAAGGATATGGTAAACTAATTGCAGCATATACTGTTTTATTGAACACAAAGCTGGAGTTCCATTCCAAAGTGAGTATTAACCTGAAAATGAAGATAGTCTCGTAAGTAGACTTTTATCACTACTAAGGTAAAATCAGCATTGTTGTAAAACTCCTATCAGTGAACATGTTATCACTACTAAGGTATAACAGCATTGTTGTAAAACTCCTGTCATTGAACACGTTATCACTACTAAGGTAAAATCAGCATTGTTGTAAAACTCCTATCAGTGAACACGTTATCACTATTAAGGTATAACAGCATTGTTGTAAAACTCCTGTCAATACATGTAATGGTAAGTCTATAAGGGATGGTAAGTTTACACCTTCATATTTATAATTGATGTCTAACTTGTATTATTTGTTTGTAGAATCCCAAAATTCCAGGAAATCTAAGCATGACAACTGATGAGTTGGATAACCAAGCAGATGGTGATATCAATAACCAGTAGGTATTAGTATTCAATTCAACAATTCTTCACACACACACACACACACACACACACACACACACACACACACACACACACACACACACACACACACACACACACACACACACACACCCTATAGTGCATGTCAAACACGTAGATTGGGTGGAAGTTATGTCAACCAAGGAACCCCTATGAAGTATATAGTGTGTTCAGAAATAACAAGAATACCGTATCCCCATATGAAGTATATAGTGTGTTCAGAAATAACAAGAATACTGTATCCCCATATGAAGTGTATAGTGTGTGCAAAAATAACAAGAATACCGTATCCCCATATGAAGTATATAGTGTGTGCAAAAATAACAAGAATACCGTATCCCCATATGAAGTATATAGTGTGTTCAGAAATAACAAGAATACAGTATCCACATATGAAGTATATAGTGTGTTCAGAAATAACAAGAATACTGTATCCCCATATGAAGTATATAGTGTGCAAAAATAACAAGAATACCGTATCCACATATGAAGTATATAGTGCGTGCAGAAATAACAAGAATACCGTATCCACATATGAAGTATATAGTGTGTTCAGAAATAACAAGAATACCGTATCCCCATATGAAGTATATAGTGTGTGCAAAAATAACAAGAATACTGTATCCACATATGAAGTATATAGTGTGTTCAGAAATAACAAAAAATACTGTATCCCATATGAAGTATATAGTGTGTGCAGAAATAACAAGAATACCGTATCCCCATATGAAGTATATAGTGTGTGCAGAAATAACAAGAATACCGTATCCCCATATGAAGTATATAGTGTGTTCAGAAATCTCTATTTTCCTCTGACAGTTTGTGTTTATTTTGACATTACTAACACTAAAAGAATATGATTCCGGCATACCTCTGCATAAAAACAACAAAGTATATCAGCATTGACATTTCATCAAAATGTTGTGGTTTTCTTCCAGTTTTCAGTTGTCTGTAGAATTATTTGATTACCTTGATGCTGTGCTGGCAACGCAAGATGCAGGTAAGATTTACTTACAATATCCATATCAGTAGTGGAATGGTCCAGTTAGTGAAAGTAGGCATGTGTTTTGGAACATTTCATTATGCAGTTCAACTTCATAGGGAAGTAGATGGAATAGTGTAGTGTAAGACATTTCTAACCTGGGATTTAAACCATGGCCTTTGAAGTGTTATGTAGTGTAAGACAGTCTAGAGTTACAACAGCAATGAGTTCTAATTTGTTTCTGTATAGTAAAGATATGATTGTTTCACTTTAATGCATAATGAATGCACTCTTACAATACTGTGTGTTTTCTTTATCTGTTCTGTCCATGCATTTTCAAGGGAATTGTATCCAGGATTATTCAAACTTTTATTGATATATTTCCCCAAAAAGATTTGCTACAACATACTACCTACCAGATTGACACATATCAGGAATTATTTACATTGTCATATTCTAATACTAATTAAAACCAGTTCCATTACATACAGTTACATTTGATTGCTTGTGTGCAGCTTGGCTTTAAATATACATGGTTTAAGATGTAATTTAATGCAGGTGAACCAGTCAAACAAACCATGTCAGGAAAGATTTGAAAGTACACCTACAACAAATAAAACATTAATAGAAACATTCATTTATATATTATTGTATTGTATTATTTGCAGTGTTCAATTCATTTAACCCATCACGATCCAACTCGATGACATCAACTGGTCAGTGTAGGCTAGCACCTCTCATACCTATGATACAAGATGGCAGTGCACTCTATGATCTCTGTGTAAAAATACTCTTCAAATTACATGCATGTAAGTGCTTTTTATGGATTTTGGTGTGTCTTTGTGTGCATGCACGCATGCACACACACACACACACACACACACATTGGTTGATTTTAAAGGATAGTCATGGCAATATACATGTTATATTATTGCATATCTATATCCTGTTCTAGAGATATGACAGTGTATGTTCATAATTACATATTTTTCTACAGTTACAAATTTTTGGAAAGTGATGTAGTAGTTTTCACTGTTACCATAGAAATGAATCAAGTATGAGGAATGAATGAATGTAAATGGACTCAGGGTTCATAGTTAATAAAGTTAAGTTTTCTACTGTTTAAAATATTTAAAAGTTTATCTCAGATTGTATTAATAAGTTTGTTTATCATGACCAAGGGTTCTGATTCTTTACAGGTAACATTTCACATATTCAGGTTGACAGGGTTTTGTCAAAGTGTCTAATTACTGGCTTTACCAGTAGGTGGCATAGTGGTGATGACATGATTGTAGATACTTGGTATGTCATTTTGTGCAAGCAGTAAAGCCAGCAAACAGATAGTAGAGAGGTTTAGATGCGCATATTTACAACGGAAATCATAAACCCTAAAACAAAACATCATCTGGCTCAACAAAAATCTCATTAACAAAGCTACATTCTATCGGCTGGCTATAGACAAAAATCTTACCAACAGCGTTTCGTCAATTGTCTGGCATGACAAACATCTTTACCGATATTGTTACACTTTCTTTGAGTGAGCTACCATTATCTTAGGAGATCAACGCCAAATTCATATGTCCCTGCCAGGTAAACCTAAGGTTTGGCGCGTTCTTTTATATTTTTGAGACAGTCAATTGACTAAAATGTATCAATTGTAGTTCAGTTCTTGTTGTGCCAGACGATAACATGTGGAAATGTTAATTAGATTTTTGTTGAGCCAGATGAGAACATTTACAACATCAAAGAAATATTTTGTCTGGCCAGACAAAAACTGTGGCAACGTTAGTAAGATTTTTGTCGAACCAGGCGGTGTTTTGTTTCAGGGTTTGTGATTTCCATTGTACTTGTGTGCTATACATGTAGCATCAAAGTCACGTGATACGAAGCAATGCTATGTCAAAGTGGTGGTCCACACATAAATACGTTTTTGTCATTTTTCTTCAATTAAATGTCACATTTTTTCGGAAGCATAAGTGTAAACTAATTGTTCAGTTTTTCTTTGTGGGTAGTTGTGGGAAAAATGGCAAAAATACCGACATTTTCAGAAAACAAAGTCATGTTTGTGGCCTTCTGGACAGAAGGTGTCAACGTGTGTGCACATTCCAATGTCTTTCACATTTGCGTTCTGAACACGTAACTAAACACAACTTTGTATGCATCATTACCTTACGCCTTTACAATAACGCTCCTGTACGTGTATACATTCTACTGTGTATCTAAACCTCTCTAGTTTGACAAAACTGTCAACCTGAACAGGCTAAACATTAGTTGTCAGTAATGAGAACCTATGGTCGTGATACAATAACTAATTATTACTAAGGTTTACAGGCCTTATGAATGTATTTAAGGATTATCTCAGATATTCACTGGCATGTAAAAAATCAAGTAGCCACATCACTCCATAACTTTGAATTGTTGTTGATTTGTAGGTCTTCCAGCAGACACCTTGGCAGGACACAGGGAAAGATTTAGACAACAGTTCAAGGCACTCAAAGAATTCTTCCGTAAGGCTAGCAATCTGCAATACTTTAAAAGACTTATTCAAGTCCCAACTCTTCCAGCTGTAAGTAGCAGTCAGTTGTGTATCAAGACATATAAAAAATACAAGTCTCACTTATAGTACTGTAACAATTAATATGTATTGACAAGTAGCAATTATAGATACTTTATGCAAATAAGAACGTGGAATCAAATATAGTCACTGCCTGTGCAACACTCTGATGTTATATTGTTCATGCAGTAGGAAACCCAGGAATACCCCCTTCATACACCCTACTTTAATACATGCAAACCTGTTAGCACAGGATGGTTTCATACACCCTACTTACATGCAAACCTGTTAGCATAGGATGGTTTGAAACCCAACTGTAGTGGTACCAGGGGTAGGGTCAAATAAACTAACCAGTCAGCCACCAACAATCCAATGTTGCATTTGATATAATGAAGTTTTTTGTTTTCGATCTCCACAGAACCCTCCCAATTTCCTGATAGCATCAGATTACAGCAGTCATGTGAGTCCTGTGGTTGTCATGGCACATGATGATGATGTGGACAGTATCATGACACCAGACAGTCCTACTGTGAGTACAACAAGCAGCCAAAGCAGAGTTAGTATCATCTCATTTCATCCCCATTTTAAACTCTTCCACACCTTCACAACAATGGTCTTGCCAATATTATGAATGTATGGTGACATCGGTTTTGGAACATTCGATTCAAACTATTATGATTTCTGGGTGAATACACCTTAAACGTGAAAATTATCACTCATGCATTCCAATAGCAATTAATACTCTTATCTGTAGATTTCTTTCTAAGTGGTATTATCTGTAGTCATGCATGCATACTCTAAATAGACAAACAACACATGCAAGTCATATATCATGGGAACAAACATTTTCAATTCCACGTAAACACTCCAAATCGTAGATTCCTTAAGAAAACCCTTTGTAAAAAATATAAGCAAGTGAAGAGGTGAAAAAAAGTGCTTTTGAATTTATTGTATAATTTTTGACCATGTACTATGATGTAGATAGTACTTCAGTCAAGTTTGTGTGTGTGTGTGTGTGTGTGTGTGTGTGTGTGTGTGTGTGTGTGTGTGTGTGTGTGTGTGAATCATAAATGTTATTGTTTGTGAAACACATAGCAAGATGTTCTTGATACCAGTAGCTATACTCCTTCATCTTGTTCCCATTATTTTAACCTTGTGTCTTATTTTTGTTAATTAATGCAAATTGATGTCCAATATTTTGTTAAATCAGACCCCTGTAGATGAGAGCCTTGTGATGTTTGACCAAAGTATGGACCTAGCCTGTGATAACACTAAGGTAGCTAACCTATTTGAGAATGATGTCTTTGATGTAACTACTACCAATGGACAACATGCTCCACCCCTGCCTCCATTCCCACAACCAACCAGAGATGATAGGTAAGTTATGAAAAACAAAATGTTTATAAATCCTCACTTTGACCATTTGTAACTGAAATTTGAATAGTATTGTGAGGCCCTGATATCAATATATTTACAGGTAATATCTTGGTAGACTTCTGTTCTGGAGTTTCGTTTATTCTTGTGGTGCAATGTTTTTACATTGTCATCGATATTGAACACCTTTCCCCTTAGTGCAAATGGAAACAGATATCTTGAAAGGGAGTTTTGTCTTTTGTTCTGCTGATTGTGAAGTGGGAAAGAGATGTTGAACAGAGCCCTCACAAGGTATTGTTGGAAAGGAACCTTGTAATAGCGCCCTCACAAGATATTATAGGAATCTTTCAAATAGCACCCTCAAAAGATATAGAAATGAATCTTGAAAGGAGCAAGTGTTCTGACCATGTTTTTATTTGAAAACTTCAGGAAGTGGGAACAAAAACACAAGAATGTTCACCACTAGAGGGCAGTATCAATGTCTGGCAACTTGTTGAGTTGTTTGTGTGTGTTTGTTTTAATATCATCTTGCTCTGTTCTTGTCTACAACTTATGTTTATATGTGTCATCTGCAGAGACTTTGAAATTGAACAACTCAAGATTGATGTAGCCACTCTAAGAAGACAGATGGAGGAGATGAGAAAAGTGGACCAAAGACTTATTGATGGCTTGAAGAACAAAATACAGAGTCTTGAAGAAATGATACAGCAGAAAGATGAGGTAAGGGGTTAGATATGATGGATGAATCTTGAGAATTGCATATTGCGATGATGATGATGGTGGTGGTGGTAGTGGTGGTGGTGAGGGTGGTGGTAGTGGTGGTGGTGGTGGTGAGGGTGGTGGTGGTGGTGGTGGGGGTAGCTTGATATTGCAATGATCAGCAGTATAATTTTCATACTGCCAGAAAAATGTACACAATCTTCTTTCATCTCAAAAATTATGACAGTTACATCATAGTAGTAGTTGCTGTCTTTGCACACACATAGAAAGATAGAAACAAAAGACTTTCCTTGGATTTTTGTGTTCAATAATAATCATGTATTCAAGTGACTTTAAATGCAGATAGACTGAAAGGTGAATAATTCAGCCTTAAAAGTGTGCTTGTTAATTTGTCTGCAATGATTCTTCATTTCCAGGAAATCATTGCATTGAGAAGTCAATTTGACCAAACAATTCAAATGGCAAGTAACGTACCCCAGGAAAAGGTTGTAGAACTAGAAAGTAAGTCAGTTAATAAAATGAGCTTTCAACATCTTGATTGAAGTATTCCATATCGTTTAGTCCTTGGCTTCAGTATCCCCTTGTTTTTCTTTTAGAGTAAGAACTTTTGATGTTTTCGTTAGATATGATTCTTAAAAGTACACAGTTGGTCTGTAGAATATGCTAGAGTACACAGTTGGTCTGTAGTATATACTAGAGTACACAGTTGGTCTGTAGCATATACTAGAGTACACAGTTGGTCTGTAGTATATACTAGAGTACACAGTTGGTCTGTAGTATATACTAGAGTACACAGTTGGTCTGTAGTATATACTAGAGTGCACAGTTGGTCTGTAGTATATACTAGAGTACACAGTTGGTCTGTAGTATATACTAGAGTACACAGTTGGTCTGTAGTATATACTCAGTACACATTTCAGTTATTTCTCCAAACTGAAAAAGCATCAATTTATCAGTTGTTCCTCACTGGAACGTCCAACCCATTTTTGTCTGCAGTAGAAAAGACTCATTATTTTGGCAAGAAAATTAGCTAGGAATCTCTGTAATCTTTAATCTCCAGTATATGAAAGAAAATGAAATTTGTGTGTAGCATGAATTCCAGGGTATAAATATCAACACAACATGGAAAGTCTTGACAAATATTGTGATAATACAGTAACAAAAATTGTAAGACAATTTGAAGACTACAGACAAAAGAATGTCAAGCAGAATGGATGGTAGTCACAAACTTATGGTAATGTTTAAAACAAAACAGTCTTTTTGTTTCTTTGTGGTAATCCTGGTAAATGTAATGGCAAGAGTGTATTTAATAACAAAGAATTCACCCTGCAGCCATCATGCCTTAGTTGTATGATAACACAAGAGAACAGTATTCTGAAAAAAAAAGAAATCTCCTGAAATTATTCGACCTGCTTGTTTACAGGAAAAGCTAAAGGAAATGAAGAAAAGTTTCGTAAAATGAAAGATGTGTATAATGCTCTGCGAGAAGAACATGTACAATTGATCAGAAAGGTAAGTGGTCACTGAGGTCAATGGTGTAACATTTGAACTATGGCACAGATACATCTTTACATTAAAGAAACACTTCAAATATATTAAACATAAAATACAACTTGAAGAAAATTTCCCAATAACTTTTTGTAAGATTTTATCTGCAATTGTGAGTGGTGAACATAGGTTACATAAACAATGGCTAACAGTAATTTGGGTAATGTTACAAGATGTCAAAGTTCCATTTTCAATCCAGATAGAGAAAAATATTCTCATTTCATCAATTTGGAAACTTTAACATATCACTTCAGACCTTTTACTGATGAAAATACATCAGGGGTGAACAAATCCACTGGTCCGAGGTCCGGGACCAGTGATTTTTTTGGGCGGACCACACAAATTTGACCTTGTCTGGTCCGTCGGACCAGTACCTTAAACTGTAAATAATCATGCTAAAAAGTAGGAACAGCAACAACTGAATGTGAACAAACAAGAAATACGATCACGATGGAGCTAAAACTACAAGCCTTGCATGACCTTTCGGTGGGTCATGAAGTATTATCAGGTGACTTCCGACTTCAAACCAGCAATACTTTAGTATGCTATAGAGAGGGGCGGGGCGTGAACTTTGACAGTTGAATGACTGGTGGTGCGTCAATACGTCATAGTAGCGGCCGTACATCGTAGTTTATTTCACTGAATCAACAACAATGTGAAATGATAGACAGGAGATAACACTCAACGCACATGTGGCTCATATCATTACTAGTAGGGACATACCGGTTTAGGGACACAAGAATTAGGAAGACAAGAATAATAATTTCATTGTATAATAATTCAAATGTATCAAATGAAACATTTTATTTGCTATCATTCTGTCAGCATTGATTGTATTATTGTTTTTATTCATAAAGGAGTTTCAAATGATTTATAATAGAACCCCTTTCATGAAATGAAGTCATCCAAATGACGCACAAACTTCATGTTATCCCACAAAAGTCCGGGACAAAAGTTACCAAGTTTGTCCACTGGGCAAGTGAATAACAAAGGTTTCATCATTTTTGCCAACCTCAGTTACATGTACTTCCATGATAGCAATCACTGACTGTCATCTTGGTTTTTCCAATGACTTACAAGGGTTGACAATACCATACCAGTCCTCCTGCATTGCTTTCTGCAATATGCTGGTCTCGAACCTCAGATGTAGAGCTCAGATGTGTGCACACATGTTGCTCATTCCATTTCGGGTGTGTGGGTTGCTTGTTAGACACATAACACAAATGCACTCCAAATCTGAGCATTTATGCTGCTTATTATCGTTTACTTTGTAATAGATAAAACATTACACGATCAAAAATATACACCACCTGTTTCATTTTCTCCTTGCATGTAATTTAGGTGTAACTAAAAATAATGTGCTAAGACCAACCCTAGACAGAAATGGTATGCGCCAAGGCATTTCCCACGATATCTTATCTGTTACTATCTGTAAACATAGGACGTCAGTGTCCACACTACAGTAGTACCTCTCAAATAAACGACCATTTCCCAAGTAGATTTGCTGTGTAATGTGTGGCTATCCATCTCGTAAATAATTTAGACCCATCTGAAACGCGAATGGCTGTAAAGTTTTAAATGGACAACACGGACATGGGTCAATCTTTTGAGCTATGGAAAACAACTGACCAGCATGACACCAAATGAACATTCTGATTTTAGGGTTACACTTACAGATAGTCAACGAAGTATCTATTTTAGCACTGTGATATGATATTTGCCAAAGCCTCGATAACTGGCGAATTTGATGAATTTGATTTTATCTCCATACCGTCACACGGACTCCCTCTAGTCAGGCAATGTATGTGTTCCTAGGTCTTTTTCCAAAGCCTCGACAACTGGTAAATTTGATTTTACCTCGACACAGTCACACCATGGACACAAGGACTCCTAGTCAGGCAATGTATGTGTTCGTAGTTTTTTTTTTCGTGAGATTTTATAGGATCAACTTTGAAGGGGTCAGTTTCTTTGTACACTTGTGATGATTTGCTTGCAATATCTGGGTTTTCCAGACAAGTTTGACAAAACGTAGTACAACTTTTGTCGTCATACTGCAATCATTACCAAGTAAAACTGTTTTTCAATGTTCTTGTCGCATATTTCTGTCAAATTTCTAATCCTTAGTGAAATCCAAGTGAAGTCGCCGTTCAATATTTTTCGTTTCATCGATGTGTCAAAATAACCGTTACAAATATAATAGAATTGTCAATTGACTGAAACCAAGCATGTCAACTTTATATTTATCATTATAAATTGGGTATTGTTCAACTATAAGTGGTGTACGTCTAAATATATAGATTCATAGGCAAGATTTAATGTTTCATGTTAGCGGGACCAAGGACCACGGACCACTAATTCTTTCAGCAGGACCACTGGATTTTTTAAGGCACTGGTCCGGGGACCACCAGTTCACAAAATGATTTGTTCACCCCTGTACATACAGGGACATAACTGTAGTTTTGTTTTACCATATATACAGGGACGTAACTATGGTAACTAGTTTTGTTTTACCAAACATACAGGGACGTAACTATGGTAACTGGTTTTGTTGTACCATCCATACATATAGGAATGTAACACTGGTAGGATTTAGGAATCCGTGTTACCAGCAAAGTAATCAGAATGAAATATTTTGTGTATTTCCAGAGTGCCGAGACATCCAAACAACTCATAGCTGTTACAAAAACATCACAGGAGAATGAAGAAGCCAAAGAAAGTTCCGATGAATTAATTGAACAACTGCAGACTGCAATTAGAGAAAAAGAAAATGTGCAAGAAGCACTTTTGAAACAAAATGAAGAATTAGAAAAAACGGTAGCGGCAAAGACAGAATCTGAGGATACATTCCGAAAGGAAATTGATCATTTACAAACAATAGTTGAAGCTAAACTTGCTAGTGAGCAGGGACTTAAACGAGCTGAGGAAGGTTTACAAAAATCAGTGGAAGAAAGAAGAGCTGTAGAAGAAGATTTGAGAAAAAGATTGGAAGAATTAGAGAAATTGGTTGCAGAAAAAGCTATTGCTGAAGAAGAGTTTAAAAACCAAATGATGGGATTACAGAGAGACATTGCAGAACGTACTGCAGCTGAGGAAAGGTTGAAGAAGAAAATGGAGGAAGACACTTATGCCGTGTTAGGTAGGGTTGTAGTGTAGAATCTTTGCACTTGTCACAGTGAAATGGTGGAACTGCAAGGACTGTGTGAAAAATGTAGATTTTGATTGTGTAGTGAAGATGTACCAGCATTTACACCATTGATATTGCTTTAAGATTGGTAATATAGATTGTTACTTCCAAGCTGTGCATTTATAGTGTCACAAATTGGTACATAGAAACCGCTTGTTCTGAATGAAATATAGTACTGTGTAGAAACCAAGGTAGCAGGTCAAATATCAGAGGCTTGGTTTCCCAATATCCCTACCATAAGGCAAAATATATAATAGTGTCCTTGTGGTGTGCATATTTAGTATTTAATGTTGACGTACAATTTACTAAATGTTTACTGCTACAAAGTGACTTAGTGACCCCCAAATATGGTAGATGTAGCAAGTCCAAAGTGGTGTAGTATCGTCAATATATGGTTAGCCATTTTATCAACTACCGTACATCTGACAGGTTTTGATGTGTGTTACTGTGGTCCAAAAAACCCATATCCAAGCCACGAAAGATTAGTGTTATCCATATTATGGTAAAGATCTTGATAATTTGTATTTTTTACAGTGAATTCAGTTGAAGAAGCAGAGGATGTGATCAAAAAAGCATTAGAAGAAATGGACAACCCTGAATACTCTTCTACAACATGTACAGCAGGTCAGGGTTTAAAGTTCACTTATAAATACCACATTTCTTGTTACATACATAAGTTGCAGCATATACTATAATATATTCACTGTAGCAATTTTCAGACATGGCCATGTTATTTGATAATTACTATTGGATAAACAGTGCAAAAAAAAGTAACACCCACTATTTAGATTCTAATCTCTGAAAATGTAAAATCCTGTATTGATATAGGACATCTTGAAGTTTGCAGTCTTCGCTGTCCATGTCAGGATTAGTTGTTAGCTTCAAGTGGTAAAACTTAGATGTAGGTAGATAACTCCACTTATTAATGATTGAATGTGTATTTAACTATTACAGAATATCTGTTGACAAGGTTTGGTACACTGGAACAGTCTCTGAACTCCATCAAAGGAACATATGATGCATTTGCAGATGATAACTCAGGTATGTGGTGGCATATTTCTAGTCTTCATGACACTTTGATATTCCGATTTCCAGATAAAGACTGTCATGTTCTTCTGGACTTCTGAATTAGAAATTGAAAATAAGAATTCTGATACATATACCTGGTACATGTTGATAATGCTGAAAAAATTATGTATAACATGGAAGGCTGTATACTACACTAGATCTGTGATGGCTGTGAACACAATATCTGTACATTATTCAGTATTACAAGCAATTTAAAGCAGCAAACCATTCTGATGTCACTCTTTTTTGTTGTACTGTGACAAAACTATTTCCTACTGGAGTTAGAGAAATTATTTGTGTGATTGCTGGAAAAGATCTTAAGGTCATGGAATATATTAAGAAACAGTCAATGTATGTAACCACAAATCATACAAGTCATATTTGTCCAGTGTACCTTATGGTTCTTATGAACCTATGATAAGTTGTTCTCAGTGTTAAACTAAACATGTAGACAGAATGCCTCTACAAATAATATTCAAAGCCATGTATGTTGTTTCCCCCTCAGTTGTATCTACATTAGTTTGTAGTGTGGCAGCTTTTTCACATATCTTTAGTGACTTTGTATTGCAAGGTCAAGCTACATCTCATATGGCACCTGTAGACCAGGGACAAAGTAAGTTACATCATATTGTTATCTTTGTGCAAGTTAATCTATTCCTATTGATCTAGTATAATTCTAAGAAATCTCCAACCTATCCTCAGTTAAAATCAAGAATGTGAAGTCACCATGCACTATTTTTAGGTAAAGAACGAAATAATTTCAGAACTTATAGCCATGTTATAAATGGTCATTAAACATTGTGTTAGTTCCATGAGTGAGAAAATGATAGATTTATGATGTCCTTAAGAAGAAGATAGTAAACAAATTTGTGTAATGATTTTAAAGAACCAGGTACAAATTTTTATATGCAATGTTTTGAGTGATTCAAGCTATTCTATGGTGTGTAAAGAAATTGGTCCCCAAGGCAACAAAGTATTTTACTGAAATATAGTTAGTTTCAAACATATTAAGCTATAGTTTAGATGTGTAGTTTCTTTCCATAACATTGCTTGTTGCTATGGTATCAATTTTCAGATTTATCGGATAACTGTAAAAATACTGGTGCTAAGGCATTGGAGCTTCTAGCTGAAGTCAAACAGAAAAACAACAAAGGCAAAGTTGGGGACAGAAATACACAGATACAGATGTTATTGAAACAAATACAGACAATAGCTGAGGTAAGCTGATAGTTATCCTAATGAACAACACAACATCAATTGCACAGTTCAAATAGATTTGAAAATTGCAAAATGATTGTTTTGGTTACATTTGAATTGCAATATTGATTATCTGGTTGATTTTAAAACAAAATCATAAAGCAATGCATTCTCTGTACATTTGTCATGCAAGTGATGTCAATATTTCTAGAATTTTCACAAGTTTGTATTTTCATTTTCCAGGGTTTATGCATTAAGGAAGCTGATGTTGGAAAGAAGAAACTTGGGGAAACAGTAGAAGAGGAAATGCAGACAACACAAGAACGTGTAGATGAAGCAGTTACTAGAATTGAGGTAATGAACAGCGCCATCTATAGTTCATATCTTTTCAGTGAAGATAATTTTGTGAGATGAATGGAAACCATGAAAATGATGCTAATCAAATAGTGATAATGAAGTATTTGTCAATGTATCAACAAATAGAATATTATAGGGAATTATACAGTTCAATATTCAGTAAACAGATTACACCCCTCCAAAAAACCACATTTAAACTCAGCTGATATACTGCTTTATAATTGAAAACAAACCAATAAGATTCTTGTATTCGTATACTGTGAAAATCATATTAATATGACCACTCACACATTTCTTGCGTCAAATTATTTGTAGATTCTTTGTAAATAAAGACAAATTTGTGTTCCTTTCTGTAGGAAATGCTGAACAATTCACGTGAACAAACCAGTGGTGTCCAGTTGGAAGTGAATGAGAGAATTTTAGATGCCTGTACACAGTTGATGAAGGATATTAAAGTATTAATGAATAGATCAAAGGTTTTACAAAGTGAAATAGTGGACCATGGAAGGGTAACTTTGCTTTCTTATTATTCATTAAAATGTGAAACAAACGAAAAAGGAATTAGAGTTTGAAACTTCTTCAGAGAAACAGTCTTTAAAATTTGTGAATCAGCCAAAATTGAATTTGTATTATGTGGAATAAGGATTCATTTCCAGAAAATGCATTTTTAGCACAACTGTACTGATATGGTTCAGTACTGCTTACTGCTATAGGCAAGGTGCATGCGTGTGTGCATGCGTGCATGCATGTTTTAGTTCTTTGCAGTGTTCTTGTGTCATATTTATTGAATTTAACATATGATGTGACATTGAAGGTCTTAAACCAAAAGTGAGATTCATCCAAAAGTGAAAGTTTTAGCATAAGTTTTTAAAAATAAAGGATTTTGTTTTTGTTCTTTACAGGGAACTTCTTCATCTAAGGAGTTTTATGCCAGACACAGTCGATGGACAGAAGGCCTAATATCGGCGTCCAAGGCTGTAGGATGGGGTGCTAGTGTTTTAGTGTAAGTTACAGGGTTTATTAATTATTGATTATCTTAGATTAGATGAGAGAAATATGGTTTTTGGTTTAGACATTGCAATTTTCATGTTCATAATATTGTACATTATGTATGAGACAAAGGAACCAAATAAAAGTACTGTACTTCCATTTTGATACTGAAAATGTTCTTGATCTGTTCTAGTCCTTTAAAGTAGGTAGCATTCTCGTGAAGAAAAACTTCTCATACAATTAGTGCCCTCTAGTGGTATGGTTGAGATAATAGATAACTACCCTGTATTGTAATATTGCCATTTTAAATTCTTAATACAGCAATATTGGTATCAGTTGCATTAAAATGTTTTTTGGGACACGCATGTTTAGTACTAGTATGAAGTGATAGCTGTGTGTTGACACTATGATGTGGTAGATGTGTTGACACTAGAGGGCATAGTATAACAGAAAGGTGTATTATTTTCCATATCCTTTACAGAGACTCAGCTGACAAGTTACTTCAAGGCAAAGGTAAATTTGAGGAACTGATAGCATGTTCCCATGAAATAGCTGCAAGTACAGCACAGCTGGTGGCAGCTAGTCGTGTCAAGGCCGAGAGAGAGAGCAAGGCCTTACCCCCATTACAAACAGCATCTAGGAAAGTAGCAGAGTCAACTGCCACCGTGGTAGCCACTGCAAAGACAGGTGCACAGATGATTGAAGAACAAGGTGAGACATGTAATCATAGCTGCCTCCCCAATTTTCCTGGAATAATTTCACCCACCAGTGTAATATAGAGGGAATGAAGGTCAGATATTAGGGAATTCATTCTGATTCAGGATCTGGTGGTTTTTATCCATTCTGACTCAGGATCTGGTGGTTTTTTATCAAGAAGTTAAGTGTGGTAAAACAGAATTCAATATTTTGTGGGATATTTTAGGAAAAGTATAGCCTTTGTACATGTGTTTTTAGTTAACTTGAACCGCATGTTCCAAATGCAGGCTTGAAATACAGTCAGAAAATTACTATACGTTTTGTTTATCATGCTTGATTCTTGATCACTTTGATAATTCTAGTTAAAAACTCAAAGACAAAAAGACATTAATATCCAGATCTCAGATTTGAACCTCGCACTTTCATCCAATGCTGTGTTTTACTGCAGAGGGTTTGTAGATATTAGGGTCCAAGTAATCTGAAATAGATTATGATAGTGAAATTCAATATTGTTTTTCTTAAAGAATCAATGGATTTCAGTAAGATGTCATTGATGGAGACCAAAAAATTGGAAATGGAATCACAAGTCAAGGTGTTAGAGTTGGAGACGAAATTGGACAAACAACGACGACAACTTGCATCGCTCAGGAAACAACATTATCAACTTGCAGGGGAGAGTGAGGGATGGGACGAGGAGGTTAGAACCTAAATACCATACATGGCCGTGTGTTTTTGTCCGTCTCTCCTTTTACTCTACCCTTCCTACCCATCATTGTAATGGAATCAACCATGCATGTTATGTTCATCTGGAATGGTTATGTCAAACTAATTGTTTGTTTGTTGTGACTGTAACTCTTGGCATCTTGTGTGGGATAGATACAATTAGTAAAACATACATTGTCTACAAGTTTGGGATTTGTGAAGTTATTCAAATTTTTAATAATATGAAATGCACCCAATTTTTTTTCGCTTTATTAAAGTAAACACTCATAGATGTGCTGTGAAAATACTTGATCAGTATATGTGCACTTTCATAATGCAAGTTTTACACAGCCTTGTTATATAAAAAACATGTAGTAAATGTATTTATACCAAGCCATCAGTTCCTTGTACATGAGTAAGATTTTATAATTTAGTTGATGTTGAAAACAGATTTGTTACAGACGTTGTTGTATTCTAAACTTTAACTTGAATGTGTATATTATTTTGAAATCTAACAAAAGACTCTTTTTATTTTAATACCTCATGTTTTGTTTTTAATTTCTGACAGAGTTTGTTTAATTTGATGTGATGTATTTGCACGTTGTGTTCTTTTGCATGAAGATTATTGTAAGATGTTTGGAGTCCAGTCATTTCATGCATGTACATTTGTTTGTTGTTGCTTGATCAGTAAGATATCTGTGTTGTGTTGTGTTGTTATTCCTTCCCTGTCACATAAATGTGTAATCTCTACCCTAAACTTTCCTTTTAAACACCATGTTTTTTAAAAACATTTTTTGTCAACCCAGTGTTTGATCAATTCAACTTTACTGATAAGATATATTTCACATTTATTGTATGCAGAATAAGTTAGATTTGAGTATTCAATTTTATTTTATTTTGTATATCCCAAGATAGAGATGTAGTTAATATAATTATTTCAATATTGATGTAAAGTTCATGTAAATATATCTATTTTTCTATGAACAGCACCCTCTAAAGAAAATATTGTAACACCAGGGGCACATTCGATTTGTATAATCATGAATTTCATTAATTTGATGTCATTTCTGGAAATGAAGTTGTAAACAACGCTCAATCACAATCACGATTACTTACATATAAACATTTTAAAAAACTTCACACTTTTCCTGTAAATTAGATGATTTTACAAAATGAAAATACAATGATAACAAACTGACCATACACAATCTATTTACATCACATTTTTCTGTCATTTCTAACTTGCCATTATTCACATCACACGTACATGATCCCGAATGATGTTACATTATCTGCCATCTTGTAATCACGGTTTAAGGCATGATTACTGTGATTACCAATCATGAATGTGATTGGTATTAATCAAACATGAACTCATGATTGTGAACGATTATGATTATGGCAATCGAACATGCCCCAGCTGTCCTAGCTAATGTATAGTGCCCTCTATGAACCATAAATAGACATTTTTAAAAAAAAGGTTGCACCCTCAATGCAAAAATTGTACAAGATTTGCCACTATAGATTAGAGAGATGAACCTTTGCAATAAAACAAAGTATTTCATAATTGTAGTGCCATTGCTAGAGGGCGCTGTTAATATTGAAAAGTTACACAGGTCAAGTTTTTCAATATTTGAGTTGTGTACTTTATAAATTTTACAGGAAGTTACAATATCTGTAGACCAGATTATTCCAAGGCATATCAGTCATATAAAATAGAACATTCTCTGTTTACATATTGTGATTAGAAATCCATGCACATGCATTTAATTGTATTTGATACATTTGAACATAGAACTATAGAAATAAGTTTCTGATTTGAATTTTGGAAGAAAATGAGTCTTCATTATAATTTATGGTCATCTCACTAATATAGTTGAAGGAAGTTTTGTTTTTTTGGCTGCAAGTTTGTAATTTTATGCTCAGATAGTTTTAATTATTAATCACCTTGTTTCTTCTTTTATTTTTCATGCATCCAACAGGACCAGGAGGCCGCAAATTTAGCAGCACAAATAAGGAAATAAACACTTGGCAACTGATAAAATATCAATTTCAGTGTAAATATTATATTGGGACACAGGTTTTATAGAAATTGTATTGTCAGAATAGATATTATATTCACATACAAAAACATACCTTTAACATTATTGTTTCTTTTTGCTATGGACATACTTGATAAAAAGGTGACTTAATCATTGGCAGCAGATAAGAACAGTGACTGCTTATGATTCCTAATGCTATTTGGACTTATATGAATATATTCTAAATTTGATTCACCTTGATCTTTGATTAAAGCCCCAGATGCTTTATCTTTTTGTTATATTTTGGGAATTTTTTCTGCTGAAAAATACACCAAACCTTTGCTGGAAATAATTAATTCCTTCTTAATAATCATGTCTACTAGTAAATAATGGTACTTTGTACACTGGCTTGATGTCTGTGTGTAAACTGTAAATAAACAGTCTGGACTGTTTATAATTTGTCAGGAAAGATGTCGGATGTTGATAGTGATCACTGGGTGATTATACAAGCTTCAGTAAGTACATGAATAAGGAAAAAATCAGAACAAACTAAATGTTAGGAATTTATAGCTACTGGACTTTATCTGTATGGTTAGTTTATTGTGGTTCAATTCAAACAAATAGTGATCTGATGTAAGGGTTTACTTACAAGACTGATTTAGAAATATACAAACCTTTATCCTAGCTGGAAATTTACAAACCTTTTTACAAAATGTTATTCCCAGTTACTGTGTTACAGCTACTACCTTTGATTTAGAAGAAAAATTACAAATTTTAACCTAACGCCATCCAAATATTCAACACTGCTAAAACCTGCTGTTCCTTGCACATTTGAATGAATAAAAGTGACAGTCAGCAATCATAGGTGGCGCTGTAACACTGCTACATCATTGTATAGAAGTTTGTGGGGTGCCACCCACAACTGTATCTTGTGTAATTTGATTGGATTTATTAGAGAGATAAGTATACATCACTGTAGCCTATGAAGTTGACCTCAGAAATGACCCCAAACTCCACTATAACCTCAGAGGTTAAATTAACCCAAACTCAACCCAAGAGGGCAGTCTACTTAATATACATACAGTATATGAAACTAGAAACATTTAAGAAGAGCAAACAACAAACATTTCATAATGAAATTACTTTCCTGTACATAAATTTGTTATACTTTTAGAAGTAGTAGTGGTAAAGCCTTGAAGCCATGGCAAATACCTTAGACCAATAGTTCACACTGATTGTATTTTAGTTTCATTAGAGCTAAGAAAAGTAGCATGTTTGCATGCAAATCAAAAAGTAAAATGTAAAAATTGAAATAGTCATTAAAATATCACATCAGTGCAAGCATTTGTTTAATCTTGTACATGTTTATGTTGTTATTATACGTTACTTTGTTTTCCTGTCAATATTTTACAAAAAGATCAAAGGCAAAATTGTGGGAATTATTTTGATAGGAAAAGTGATGTACATTTGTTTGTATAAAGTCAGGTTTGTGTGTTTTTTTTGCAGCTATATCACTCTTGTATATAGGTAGTTTAATACATTGAAGTAAAAACTAAAGGGCACACATGGTCATACAAGTAATAATGATACATAGGGCACGTTGTAGGTTTTGATTGAAATCAGAAATATCTTGTTTTGATGTTTTAAAATGTAAACAATCTTGTAGTGTAAGAGTGCATAGAGCCTTAACCCAGCTGTCTGAAGTTTGTAATTTCACCTTTATGTTAAATACTCATTCAAAATTCATCCTTGAAGATGTTCCAGCCTTGATTGGTGTATGCAGAGATTATACTACTAAATTTACATAAGTTATGCTAATATATGCATGCATATTTGGATAATACATACAAAAGAATGTTATGGGTATTTTCACTGGTTAATGATGACATTTATTTTCTAGAGGGGAGATTTAGTAATATGAGAATGAACTGATGTTTAATTTTGGTTTTCCAGATGCATTTATTGAATTTTGGGTATTCCAATATGATTACATTTTGGAATGACATGGTCCATCATGATACAGAGTGGTTAAGTTTTAAAACTGATTTTGTCGTTCAATATAGTGTCACCTCTTTTGTGTCTACACCCCTCATATGGGAGTCTTTCATAATATACCGGTAGTTCACTGTTCGCATGAATATTTGTGTTGTGCTAAATTCCACACAGTCCCTCCAATGTTTTGTGTATTATATCATGCTTATTTTGAAATATAATTTTTTTGCACAACTGAACTGAATAATAGGCATGGTGAAATGTCTGTGTGTGTGTGTAAACAACTTTGTAAAGTCAAAACCACCAGATGAATTGCTGTGGTATTTGGAGGGAACAGCACTTAGGGTGGCTAAAAGGGAATTGTTCAAATCACATTACAGGTGTGTGATTTGCCCATAGCGACAGCAAAATCATTACATATATTGCAGTGATAAGAACATGGATGGTTCGGTAAACTGCCAAATAAATTGAGTCACCCAGCAACTGAGATAGCATCCATTACAACAATAAAATGATGGTGTATATTACAGAGGTAACAACGGGGATGGATCAACACGTGGATAAACATTTATAAAAAAGTAACACAGGCCATGTACAGTTGTGCTACAGTGCCATTTGCATTATTTTTTTCCATGTATGCATTGTTGTTGTTGCATATCAAAATGAAGGAATGTATCCTTTATAGTAATTTGTACTTCAAGGTACCGTCACTATACAAGTCAAAATTATCTCTGTTATTGATTTTGTAAAGGTTATCGTTTCATCTTGTTAGATCTTGGGAAAGTTGTATTTCTCATGTCAGATATTTCAAGGTATAGCAGTGGCCTTTGATTGCATAAATGTACCTTGATTATCTGTTAATGGCAGCTTTATAGAAGTAAAATTTGGAATTTCACAAAGATCTCACCTTGAGAAGTTGGTTGGTACTGTAGTGATAGCTTGAAGTCCATTTTGTTTTTCAATGCTTATTTTCCCAACACTGGATATTGGAAGATTTATTGCATGTGCCTGATTGCATACAGATATTGCAATAAAATAAATTGTCCATGCCCCAAATTTAAGTGTGAAAACAATCAATTTGTTTTACAAAAGTTTGACTTTGGAAGGTCCTAAAATACAGTATTGATGAAGCCATTGGACAAATATTGCAGACTGATCTACCTATCACACAATGCTTTGATACATGTAATACAGAAAAGAGGTGTAGGGTTAGGGGCTTTGTTACCACTTCTATTGAAATTGGGCAAAATTTGCATCAATAACCGCAGTGTGTTTACAGAACTACACATGATGCCACGGGTTGGATTTTGAGGCAGTGCATGGAGTCAAGAAAGAAAGAAACATGATCATTTTCACCATGGCTTTCTATAACATTAGTTCAGTTTCCTCTTATAGACTATCTGTGCAAACAAAGCTAGCCAATCTTGGTGCAATGTGTATATTAAAATTGTTGACATTGCCTTGTTATAAACTCCAGGGTGTTCTTGATGTGCTGTTAGCATGTCGAAGGAGCCGCTATCATATTACCTTGAATCTATATAATTATTGGTATAAATAAATCACCAAAATGGTACAAAACAACTTGATTTTATTTCATTTGACTCTTTTTTAGTTCGTAGAAAGACAAGCAGCTATGTAAATTGCAGTGTGGCAATCTTCTTAATAAATGTACTGCATCACAGAGCAGTGGTATCAGAAACAGTGCTGTATATTTGTGATTTGATTTGATTTTGTTGGGTTTGATTTCATTCCTACTTGATACATCAACATACAGACTACAATATACAACTAGTCTGAAACTCTTCAAATGTATTCAAATTCATTGATTAGTATGACAGAACCCCATGGTGTGAGAGTGTATGACATACTCTGGGTATTTGCATGAGTGCTTGCAGTGTTCTCTGCAGCCATACTTCCATGAGTGTATCGAGTGAAAGTGACACAGAAAACACTACAAGCACGAGTGCAAATACCCGAGTATCCAACACTGGAAGTAAGACACCATGGGGTTCTGTTGTTATTATATGTTTATTCAAAACAGCAAATTTCTGTAAAACTGATACTTTGTGGTCATAAGCTTTTGTGTACAATGAACAGTATGTGCAATCATTTTTATACAGGTATGCAATAATGTTTTCAGTTTTGCACTGCAGTGCAAATTACCACTAGATTAAGTATACATGCAAAGCAGTGCAAGTAATCACTGGTACATATCTAATATTATTGAGTACAATAAATACTTGTCACTTCGTCATTTACCATAAGTACACAGTAATGATAAGTTACTGACACTAACAGTGTGCGTCTGATAACTTAGCAGGCTTACAAACTATAAAATATGCAAATGTTAGCAACCTTTCAACTCAGTGAAGTGAGATACATGTATAAACTCACTTTCTTTATACTTTACTGTAAAGGGAAATGGTCTGGAAATTGAGAGATTTTGGATTGATTTCTTGTTAGTCTACAAATAGCATATGCTAAGAGCTACCTGGCACTTTCAATTATGATTTTAATGCAAAGAGTCACTGGTTGTGAAAAAAAAACACAAATCTATTTCAAATGTGTATTTCTGTATTATGTCTCAACACATGTATGAAGTGTAATGACCAATAACCACCACAAAGTAAATGTAGTCTTCAGTCCTTCTTCTTCTCTTCTTCCGTTTTGACTGGAATCTCTTCTTTCTTCTTGGATTTCTTATCTTTGCATAATTTCAGTGTCTCCTGGTGTATATTGTTCAGGTCAAAATCATAGATCAAGTTGGACTGAAACAGAAATGACAGATACAATGTATCAAATATTGTTGCAAATGTCAAACCTTGACAAGTTTGGCGTGAGTTGTGTTTCGATAACAAATATGCCAACTTAATTTTGCTAAGTAATACTACTCAGTTCAAAACAAAGGATTTGTACACAATGACTTTAAACTTGGCTGCAAATCTCGAATGTTGAATTTCAAGTTTAAAGTTGTGTTCACATACTGCAAATCAATTCATAATTAGCTGACCTCATACCCTATCATAACAGACATACCAAAACTACGGTATGTCTCAAATACTAATCTGGATCAATACTCAACATCACCAAACTAAAATGTTTCAGTCTCCTTCATTTAGATTCAATAAGGAGTGAGGTCTGAAAAAAACCAACAACTTCATAATTTTATTTATTAATATACATGTATATAAATATTAATGACTTGTTGACCAGGTAGTAGTGTTTTTGAAGTCATCCTTACTTCCAATCACAAAGCAAAATACTTATGAGTGACATTTCGGTGCATCTAGTACACCTTCATCAAGCTATGACAAACACACGATTACTAGCAAATGAACTACACATGTCCAAACAAAAGAAAAAGACATTCATGTGATCAAAGGGAAATGCAGAATAAATGGTAAATAAATAAGATAGTCATTAGGTCCATGGGGATGTAGGACTAGACACTGTAGGTCAAAGGTGAAGCCTTCATTATTTTCAAATGATACCAATAACTGTTGTCTCCAAAGCCAAAATTTTAGCTAGACTTGTTCTTTAGACAATCTCCATAAATACACAATGCATTTTTGTTATGTTTTTGTTGATTTGTGTTTTATCCCATACTTTTGTCAATCCTCACCTCATCAAAAGGGTATTTTACAATTTTTCCTTTGCTGTCCCAAACTGGTACTCTTGTTTTCTCTTTACCTTGGTGGAAGAGTATGACAGTAGGCAGTTGTTTGGTCATTGATGAGATATCTACATAATATCTGGAAATAAACACACAAAGGACAAATGTTGTCTGTCTGTCTGTCTGTCTGTCTGTTGTGTTCTAATCTTGACCATAGGATATCCAGATATTTAAATTTACTGAAAATACTTCACCCTCAAAACGCCTCTAAAATACAATTTTGAAAGTCAATCATAGCATAGATAGGTCTTAATTGTTAGATATATTAAAGAGTGGCAAAGAATAAGTGTAAAAATGATAACATTGTGTTGTGGATTTATTGACTTGTTTTCACCACACTCACGCAGACCTGTCCCTTTACAGACATACAGGAGCTACCTGAATGAGATGTCACTTCATGGTCTGTAAATATTCTCCACTGATAACAATGATTATCCTAAAATTTGAAATTGACATAAATTAATACTACCGGTCCTTGGCCTCTTATTGTGCATTAGATATTACACTCTACACTAGAACAAATGACAACTAAGCACAGAGATAATTTTGACTGATAGAAGATCTTTCCAGTATATTAACCTACTGGCTGATTTAATTCAATTATATAATTTGCAGTAGTACTATTTAATTACACTTATTGTACAATAAATAATACAATGGAAGAAAACCATTTTTATCATGTGTACACTTACTGTTTAGCTGTGTCTGGCGATGTACCAATATTTATTTTACCAAATCTTAGGAAATCATTGGAATACCTGTGAAAAATATATAAAAACTTTTCAGTTAGTGTATGTTTCTTTTCTTTTCTGATCAGAACAATTTATAAGTATTCAAATGAGTGATGTTCCCTTGGTTACTGAAATATAAACATTTTAATAATAAGGGGCGACGTCAAAAGATCAATGTTTACAAAAAAACTTAATTGCTTTAGTTTGGGGGTGGGGGGGTTTTGGCCAAAGTAATTTCTCAACCGTCAAAAACGATTTAACGTCATACTTGGCAAATTTAGTATGATTTCAAGGCTGCTTTTACCTATAACACTGCGTACACTCGGTCCGATTTATCAGGAGTACGCGGTTAAATGGTTTTCTGTTTTTATTTATAATTCAGTAGTATATTGGTACATTGTTTGAAAGTGGAAGTATACAGTATGAGTCTGAAACAATTTTCAATTTTAGGTCAGTTAAGTTAGATGGGGGGTGGGGGGTCTGGGACCTAACTTAAGCAATTCAGTTAGATATATTATATTGAACTTTTGATGTTGCCCCTAATATGCATACATAGAGTAGTGTCCTTTAATACATGTACACAACCAAGTTACTTTTTTTCAAGTCTAGTGATGTTACGGCAACATGACGTTGCCTTTGTCAGTTCACCACTAGATGGTGGTGGTGAATAAATTGGGGTCTTGATTCAGTCACATATGAGACAATTTATTCACTCCATTGCCATCTATCTAGTGGTGAACAGTAATCATTGTCAGTTTGTCCTGAGGATGGCAACTATCACATTGCCGAAACACAGACATGAAAAAAAGTAAGTAAACTTGGTTATATGTCAAAGAACATTACTCTAATCATTAAAGTGCAATCTTATGAACCTGTTTACTGTGATATGACATCAATTTCATAAATTATTTCAAACAATTTCTAAGATCAATTAAAATTATCCATTGTAATTCTACCTAAAGATTGATTTGTAAAGTCATAACAGTAGACAAATTTAAAAATGTTTTAAAGGCCAAATTTCATTATTATTGCCATGACATTTACAAAGCAAACAGTCATAGAATATCAAATTCCAAGACTGGAATTGTCAAAGGTTAAACTGAAAGGTTAAAGAGTTTTAAACACTGTTACTGTATGATTGATTGATTGGAAATCTGATGAAAATTTGGCCAAAGAAAACAAACATTTCACTACATGTCAATTGTACAGTATGGTACCTAAAATATACATGACGGCATGCACTATATGTAGTTATGGTCCCTATTTGCTTTTATACAAATGTTTACATGTGCTATAGTTCTATATAGTTCATCCTTTCAAATAAAAACTCCGGTATTCTTCTAAAACGGTATCAAAACTATCATTAGACGCTAAAATTACATAGTATAATTTTTAAAATGTCAAAACTACCCATTCCTAGAGAGAGAGAGGTCACTACTCAAAATGTCTGCATTACTTGGTAGTCTCGTCGCTACTCAGAATGTCTGTGTTATTTAGTAGTTTCATTACTTCTCATAACAGTAAATTTTGTAAACTAAATACTACATATGTGTTATATCAAGAGTAATACTAATTATGAAATTTTACAAAGAGCCATTCTGTGGATAGAAATGTTTACAAATAAAAAAATCAATAACTTACTTGAGAGAGAGCTCTGCAAAGACTGATGCAAAACGTACACATGGTGGTGACCAACCTGCATAGAATTCTACTAACCAGTAACCCTTTCTATCTTTCTCCAATTCTTCCTGCAATATAGCAAAGAATAGATGAAAATGACAACTACAATTTCAGAAATGTTCATCAAATTTCTGATCCGCCTTAGTTAGATGTAAATTATACTACAAAACTCACTTTTTGGACAGTAAATTCAAGAAAAAGTTTGCTTGATTTGAGACGCTAAATGTTTTTGTATAACTAACAATTTGAAAATAGAAAGGATTTCAGAATTTTGTTGGATTGATGTCTACACTGTGCATTGCAAATCATACATAGTTGATTACCTTGACCTAAGGCATAGCGATAGAATATTGTGATCTGTATATACCACCATACATAGTATATGTATACATATCCAGTACCCATACCACCACCACCACCACCACCACCATACATAGTATATGGATACATTTCCAGTACCCATACCAGCACCATACATATACATATCCAGTACCCATACCACCACCATACAGTTACCAGCAGCTTACATAGTATATGTATACATATCCAGTACCCATACCACCACCATACATGGTATATGTATACATATCCAGTACCCATACCACCACCATACATGGTATATGCATACATATCCAGTACCCATACCACCACCACCATACATAGTATATGTATACATCTCCAGTACCCATACCACCACCATACATAGTATATGTATACATCTCCAGTACCCATACCACCACCATACAGTATATGTATACATATCCAGTACCCATACCACCACCATAGAGTATATGTATACATATCCAGTACCCATACCACCACCATACAGAGTATATGTATACATATCCAGTACCCATACCATCACCACCATACAGAGTATATGTATACATATCCAGTACCCATACCATCACCACCATACAGAGTATATGTATACATATCCAGTACCCATACCATCACCACCATAGAGTATATGTATACATATCCAGTACCCATACCACCACCATACAGAGTATATGTATACATATCCAGTACCCATACCACCACCATATGCAGTATGTATACATATCCAGTACCCATACCACCACCATACAGAGTATATGTATACATATCCAGTACCCATACCATCACCACCATAGAGTATATGTATACATATCCAGTACCCATACCATCACCACCATACAGAGTATATGTATACATATCCAGTACCCATACCACCACCATATGCTGTATGTATACATATCCAGTACCCATACCATCACCACACAGAGTATATGTATACATATCCAGTACCCATACCACCACCATATGCAGTATGTATACATATCCAGTACCCATACCACCACCATACAGAGTATATGTATACATATCCTCGGATATCAACAATGTCAAATGAATAGTATACCTGTCTATTGAATTGAAGACAAGTTGCACTATCAAAATAAGATAAATTCATTTTTTCTTCAAATACTAAGAAAGTATAAAAAAGGTATGGAGGATGAATATAAAAGTATTCACACGCCTTTGACAACATAGAATTTAGCTGTATATGTATTATAACCCAACTGTAGCAAGAACGTTGACCCCACTGCATATCTAGATGTACATGTAGGTGTGGTTGATAAAGCTAGTTGCTAACAGTTCATTCAACGCAGGCTAAATAAACAAATGTTCAATAGCTTGAACCATTGTGTTCAGTCAAAAAGACCCTTTTCATTCTAAACCATAGACTGCCTATGTTTAAATCCAATATTTTACCTTCAATGTACTCTCACTGAAGTAGAGTATATTGTCTGGACCAGCATAGGCTGGCTCTGGGAACACAACAAAAGACACTGAAAAAACAAATAAAATTTCAAAAGTTACAATCAAGTTGTATGTGATAAGACTATAATGAATTCAAATCCTGTATAAAAACTGCTTATTATTGTTATTACTTCGTAGTTCTAGAAACCCATTATTTGACAAAGAAAAGTACTGTAATATGTTAGCTATACTGAACAAAATAAGTTTGAAACTGACTAGTATCCAAATCCATGACAAATATCTCAAGTACGATACTAGGCTATATAGAAACATCCAGCAAGACTTTTTATTGAATGATTTGTCATCAGGGACATACAAACATCACCAGAGTTTAACTGAATGCCTCCCGTAACGGGAAACCCATAGATTTTTGGGCCTACACACATTGCTGGAATGCAAATTTAATTATATGAAACTGTAAGAAATTTGTAGCTTGCATAACATATTGCCTAATTATTGAAAAATCATTAATTACGCAACTTAACCATTTTAAGTTACATCAACAAGTTTTAAAGATATATGCAATTCTTTACCATCAATACATGTACTAAATTATCTGAAATTTAAAGAATGTATTCTAAAGATATTGCTAATTATCAAATTGATTATTTATGCAAATTACACGTTACAATTAAAACCTACATAAAAAAATACATCAAACTCATGTGATTTGTTATGGTTGATGGATGTACCAAAATCTGAAATTTACATTCTTAAGGTGTAGTTTAATTACCGAAAATCATTAATTATGCAAATAATTTAGTCTGTACATACTTTAAAACAAGCAATGCCATATAAAGTCTGTACATAAGACAAGCAATACCAAAGTATGTACATACTTTAAAACAAGCTATGCCATATAAAGCCTGTACATACTTTAACACAAGCAATGCCATATAAAGCCTGTATATAAGACAAGCAATACCAAAGTCTGTACATACTTTAAGACAAGCAATACTATATAAAGTCTGTACATACTTTAAAACAAGCAATGCCATATATGAAGTCTGTACATACGACAAGCAATACCAAAGTGTGTACATACTTTAAAACAAGCAATGCCATATAAAGTCTGTACATAAGACAAGCAATGCCATATAAAGTCTGTACATACTTTAACACAAGCAATGCCATATAAAGTCTGTACATACTTTAAAACAAGCAATGCCATATAAAGTCTGTACATACTTTAAGACATGCAATACCATATAAAGTCTGTACATACTTTAACACAAGCAATACTATATAAAGCATCCACAATTCTGTACATACTTAGACAAGCAATGCCATATAAAGTCTGTACATACTTTAACACAAGCAATACTATATAAAGTCTGTACATACTTTAAAACAAGCAATACCAAAGTCTGTACATACTTTAAGACAAGCAATACTATATAAAGCATCCACAATTCTGTACATACTTAGACAAGCAATGCCATATAAAGTACCCCATCTTGGATCAGCTTTCATAAAAAGGACATTGTTAGCAATCTTGGCAAACAGGAAAGATGTACTGATGTACTCTAACCAATCATTGGACCGTCTGTTCTTCACTACCAGTACACACCCAAGAAACAGATAAATATTGCAATCATCCTGCAAAACAGAAAAATTTACAATTGTACTTTGTGTGATACATACGCTACAAAAAACAAAGTCTATTCAATTATGTAAATTTGAATGAATATATATGGACCATTGTATTATGTGACATTAATTATTTTATATATTACATGTACTGGATTTTGACTTGAATACAGTGGTGCCCCCCCCCCATAAAAAAATGTGTATAAACTTTGAATGATATGTAAAAACGCATGAAGTATAGTGAAAACACAATTAATTAAAATGTTTGTTTGATTGGCTTGTAAGTTTCATACCATCACTGTAGTAAAAGTACAGAGGGCATACTAGTAGTTTATTGGAAGGTGTGTTGCCATGGTATGTGTGAGATTATGATGGCCAAAACACTCAGTCAGTCACTCAGTTTCATTGTTAAATATTCCATGTTAATGTCTAGTGTTAGGAAGTCTGACATACACGTATGTGACGTAGTATGTAAAAAATCACAGTTTACTGGCCGAGCAAATTAGTTGTTGGGGTTGCAACTGGCAGTTAGTTGTAAACTTTTTATTTTTCTATGTCAGAGTTCATTGGAAGGAAAGGCAAACATTAATCTTTGTATGGCATCTTTCAGAATAAGTTGTGCTGGTCAGAAACTCGTCCTGATATTTTTTTTGCAACATTATTTTCAGAAATGTTTTATTTAAATATGGGAGATAATGGAGATTGCACCTCTGATACTAGATATTCACCATAAAAATGTGAATATAAATTTACATATACCTGTAAACGTGTCACCATATTCAAGGGGAAACGACATTTTAAAATTGTCGAGAAAATCGAGCAATGGTAATTAAAAATAAAATCTTACCCAGTTTAGTCGACACTCATCTTGTGGAAATGCATAGTCGCAAATAGGAGGTACAATTTTCAAGAAAAGAAATGATATACACAATGTGAAGTTCATGAGATAATGTGGATGCAGGAGTCTTTTAAA
The DNA here is from genome assembly GCF_964340395.1 of Glandiceps talaboti. NCBI lineage: Eukaryota > Metazoa > Hemichordata > Enteropneusta > Spengelidae > Glandiceps > Glandiceps talaboti. The sequence goes on along the minus strand of NC_135566.1, from coordinate 187,673 downwards.
ATCTCTCGCCATTTCTGATTATGTTAACAAGTTCACCAGCTCAACAAGATCGCCCGAATTATTGGATCCCCTTGAACGAAAGCTATTCCTTATATATCATAAAAGAACCTCCAGAACAAATGCCACAATCTTGCATGCTTTGTTGTGTCGGTCAGTAGTCTCGAACACTGATATACTTCCGGTTGAAAGGTTGCAGTTAGATTAATAATTAAACTGAGCCCGGACACGAGTGTGAAGCTACCATCATATTCATATTCATATTCACTTTCAAAAGTTGACCTCTAGCTCAATGTGAATATGATGATAGCTTCACACGTTCATCATCAGATTCGAAGTCTTCCGAATGGGTACGAACAAGCGTTCGGGCCGCGGCAGATCACATAAATCCTTCATTGGCAGGTTGAAATCATGTGATTGTAGTTACTTTTCACTTGATTTACGTGGATTTGCCAGAGTATCCAATTTGCACCATGAATTATTGTTGTCATATAAAAAACTAATTTGGATGTTTAGTATGCCTTTCCCATATCTTTGAAAATGAAATATCAATATTTGGGTGACACGTACAAAAAACCTGTATGAGTAATGTAATAAAATACGGCTTGGTTGGGTGTGTTTTGATTTCCCGCAGTGTCGCTATCTTTTAAACCCTACTTAACACTTACACTGGTGAAATTTACACAAAATAGTGTTGTCAAGACCACAATTATCACAATGTATGTAGTTCCCTTGATCGAGGAGGGTCAACGCAATCGATTGTAAAAATTATGGTCCATGACAACAATAATTCATGGTGCAAATTGGATACTCTGGCAAAAATAAGAAGTAAGCATGCAAATCCACGCAAATCAAGTGAAAAGTAATTATAATCACATGATTTCAACCTGCCAATGAAGGATATGTGATTTACCGAACGCATGTTCGTACCTATTCGGAAGACTTCGAATCTGATGATGAACGCGTGAAGCTATCATCATATTCACATTGAGCTAGAGGTCAACTTTTGAAAGTGAAGATGAATATGAATGTGATGGTAGCTTCACACTCGTAGCCCGGACCTTTAAACCTCGACAAAGGAGTACCTGTATTTATATAACGAAGTATTAGAAATACTGGGCCATACAAATATTTTTAAATTAATTTTTCGAATTTTTAATTCGTCACGATCTGGTCACGATTGATCGATACAATAAATGATATTATATATTGACACCTCTACCGCACGAGGGCGCACCTGACAAACAAAAATTGAAATTACAAACCGGCGGGAGAAGTGCGTTGTGATGTCGGGGAAATTGTCAGTTCCGAAAAGCAGGAATGGAAAGCTGTGCAGGGTGATTTCTTGGGAAGATTTCTCCAGAAAATAATGTCACAATGGGTAACAAACAAAGCCACTTGTGGGAAAATGCAAAGCGCAGAAAGGTAAGGTCTTACGGAGAATATCTTCCAAAGAAAATTAGCAGTGGCACATGGGTTTGAAGTGAATGAATGTGTGTTTGATGTTTTGTTTACACTATTGCAAGTGATGGTCTTTCCTGGGGCAACTGCGTGGTAGGTGACGTGCAAGCATATTGTATGTAAATGTATTTGTTTTACATGTCACATTTACATTAGAAATATACATGTACTTTTGATGTATGTCTTGTATTGACGGGCCTGTCATCTACGCGAGACTCACGGTTCGAGTGTATCAATTTTCTGTTGAAGTGGACTTCACCTTTCCATTGTACACGTACGAAAGAAGCCACGTAAAGAAGTCGTTCGCTGTTGCCATGTAGCACTGTTATAGCGTTCCAACTTTATGCACATTTTCCCCCATGTTCCACGAAATTTATTTTCAACTCTTGTCCGCGCAATTTACCGTGAGGTGGTCATCACCACGCCTTTCGGGTATTTTTCCAGGACTTCTTGTATGTGTTCGCACACACACAAGCTTATCATTAATTATGATGTAAATAGATTTGTTCATCCAAAGAACAAATAAATTCCAACACGTTTAACAGATATTTGCTTTCTTTAATACATACTTTAATACATAATGTAAACTGATCAATTATCAAAGGAGTGTGAGAAACCGGGTTTTATAATATAATACTTACAGTGCAGATGATAACACATAGTCATGAGGGAGAATAATTAGGACGAAAATAGTGACTGTGAATTGATCTAAAGGTCGCAAGATCTTTATGCGTCATCGAATTTCACCTCTACTCATCACAAAATGGAAGCAATGCAGAACATACGAAGTATAAAATTGATACAACATGTAATACATAAACTGTTACCATATCAACTTAAAGCAACGATTACGCATTAGTGTAATGAATATTTTATTTGTTTACTACTAATACTAGATGTTATTCATATAGAAATTCATTTGAAGCTATTTTTCCCCTTTTCAGCAGCTGAGCAGTCTACATCATTTGTAATCCTAATATTACATGATTTTTCTCATGTTTCTTTTGTCATCAGATATTTAGAATTTCATAATGAAGTAATGCAGAACATAAAAGAATTTAGTAACAACTGAAAAATGCAGATTAAAATAAAACCAATGGCATTTATTGTACACTGTTCTTGGATGGGTTTATGTACTACTGGTTTGAGAATGTAAAAAAATACTGTACTAAAATCTGGAAAACTAGAAACTTTCCTCAGCAGATTAGAAACTTTTTAAAATTCAAATATCCATATATTTTTTTGAATAACTCCTTTCATTGGTCTTGTATTTGTGTAATTAATAATTCAATAAAGTTTGTTTATATTGTCATCTAATAGCATCAAAATCATAAAAGTCATGGGGTTGTCGGGTGGGGGTTGGGGTGTGGTGGAGTATTTAAGTGTTTAAGTGATGCGTGTGCTGACCAGAAACAAAATTTTTTTTTGGCCTAAGGTTGCTTTTTGGAATGTCATGTATGTGTTTGTATTATTTGTTGTATCTATGTTTCATTCCACTGCAGGCTATATGTATATTAATCTAAACTAGTTTTATTTTTATTATTAAGTTTTACTGGTTTAAATTTTAAATATAAATTACCTTCTCAACTGGAGGAATGCAGTACTCTATTTGATAGTAGAAAAGTTAGCAAATGAACTCAGCAATATAAAAAATGACTGGGTATGTGTAATTGTACTGTCAAATGACTGGGTCTATATAATTGTACTGTCAAATGACTGGGTCTATATAATTGCACTGTCAAATGACTGGGTCTATATAATTTGTACTGTCAAATGACTGGGTCTATATAATTGTACTGTCAAATGACTGGGTCTATATAATTGTACTGTCAAAGGACTGGGTCTATATAATTGTACTGTCAAATGACTGGGTCTATATACCATACTGTCAAATGACTGGGTCTATATAATTTGTACTGTCAAATGACTGGGTCTATATAATTGCACTGTCAAATGACTGGGTCTATATAATTGTACTGTCAAATGACTGGGTCTATATAATTGTACTGTCAAATGACTGGGTCTATATAATTGTACTGTCAAATGACTGGGTCTGTGTAATTGTATTGTCAAATGACTGGGTCTATATAATTGTACTGTCAAATGACTGGGTCTATATACCATACTGTCAAATGACTGGGTCTATATAATTTGTACTGTCAAATGAGTGGGTCTATATAATTGTACTGTCAAATGACTGGGTCTATATAATTGTACTGTCAAATGACTGGGTCTGTGTAATTGTACTGTCAAATGACTGGGTCTGTGTAATTGTACTGTCAAATGACTGGGTCTATATAATTGTACTGTCAAATGACTGGGTCTGTGTAATTGTACTGTCAAATGACTGGGTCTATATAATTGTACTATCAAATGACTGGGTCTATATAATTGTACTGTCAAATGACTGGGTCTATATAATTGTACTGTCAAATGACTGGGTCTGTGTAATTGTACTGTCAAATGACTGGGTCTGTGTAATTGTAGTGTCAAATGACTGGGTCTGCAATTGTACTGTCAAAGCTGTAGATGTATGTAAAACAAATATTTGATTCTCTCTTGTGACATGCTTTGAGTTGATAACACAACTGATACAGTATTATACAAGTTTTGTAAATAGCTGAAGATAAAAACATGATCAGGTATCAAGATTTTACCTCAAAATGATATCAGTTTTGAATTCAACAAATACCTTGAATTTATTGAAATCATGCAATCTACATAAAATGTCATTAGTAAATTATCAGTATCATAATTTCTCTTTGTTTATATGCATTGATTAATTCCATTTGCTTTGCACACCAAGGCAACTTCATTATTGTGTTTGAACTTTATGTTTTTAAGTAGGGCAGTTGTCACCAGTGGTAAATAGTAGAGTAGTACAGAATGATATCAAATTGAGTGAATGAATTGGTAAACACTCTAATTAATTCACCTTTAATTTGAATTTTCAAACTGAAAATTAATAGTGTCTCCAATAAATATTATCCAACAAGTTTAATTAATATGAAATAACAACTTTAATGGAATATCTAAAATTCAATATCCTCATAAAAAGTGTTTTCCTCTCATAAAGCCTGTTGCCATGACAACATTATATGAATAACACTAATATTAACAAAAACTATTGAATTTACTAGATATAATCATGTGAGCAGACGTGCTTGCATCTGAAAAATCAATTGTCTACAAAGTTTGTCCTTAAAATTACCTGAAATTTGTGGTTATCTGATTAAGATTAATGTCGTCAAGGGACCTAGTTTTATTGACCTACACAGTAACATAATGTATTAGTCAAGTTCACACACTCACTGTCAGTTTGTGGTCAGTCATGAAAATAAAAAGAGGTTTTATATTTAGGAGTTGAAATTGTTGTCATATTTACATACATTGTTGAAGATAGCATTACAGAATATCTAGATATGTAATGTGTATCTTGTAGCTATAAATAATAGGTCAAAGTGCTAGTGTGAATCAGGAGGTGCTACACTGCTAATTTAATCACACATTCACAGGAGAAGACAGTTCAATGTTAATCACTATAGTTGTGCTAGTAGATTTTTCATTGCTAATGATCAAAACTTGACACATTTTCACTAGTGTTGAGTTACATTGGTTGAAATATAGATTTTGTGTCATTACCACATGTAAGGAATTCAATGCCTCTTTGTGGAATACTTACAACTACAGATGAATCACCAGTTATTTAGTCATCTGTCTGTGTTATCTCAGTTTATTTTAATCTGATTGCAACAGATAATTTATATAGACTTGCAAATGTGACAAATATTTTATTTGTCTATTTAGATAAAATATTTTACTGTTCACAAATAAATTTGTTTATGGATGAAGATATTAAAAATATCATATTTTGAATGATAGTTAGTGAATAACTCTGGGTTTTACTCAGTGAACTTTGTTGCTATTCTTTCCCTACTTTTTTCAAATTATTAATAAAAAAAGATAATGTTGTATTGTATTTATTTACCCTGATAAGAGGCCACACTCTTTTAATTAAATTTCTTGGTATTGTGGAATCATTGTTTTATTCTATGGTATATGTCATATAATCAGAACATTATAGTAAAATTCACAATGTTGCTGATCTTTCAATAGATGAGTTACATAATATTTGAAAACATCTGTCTTCTCAACCATCACTCAGAAACACTTCTAATAACTGCTTGCCACATGTTGTCATCTGGCATCACATTGAAAGTTCAGGAAATCCAAAGAAGAATATAGACATCTGTGGCACAGTTTGCACATGTGTCAAATGAGATGGGTTGGTGGGATGGTAAGGTCATTGACAGTTTACATCATGATAAAGTAGGCTTATACGTGTATGTAATGATAATGTCAATAGATGTCAACAACCTGTACAAATGCAGATTTGAAGGATACCATTACCAAGAATGTGTCCCCTCCCTCACTTCCTCTCTCCATTCCTCCTTCCTCCCCCAGGTATTGCACATTGGTTGTCCAAACATTATGGGGGTGGGGCGTGATTGATGGCAAACTTTAGACTTTGTATAGAAGGAGTTTCTCTTTTCCATGGAAACTACAAGAGTGCAATATGGTATGTGTTTACAAGGATATTTTTATCACAACTTGCACACTTGTCTTTAAAAATAGCAACCAATTCTTTGCAGTCCTGTTTTTATGACAACAGATGTGAATCAAAAATGATGTCCTAATATGACATTTGTATATCTTGGTAAAACTTCTGTCAGCCATGTGTGCCAGGTGGATAAAATATCCGTTGTTGAAATGTGAAACCCCACCAATAATGCTACTTTTACTCTGATATAAAGTGCATGTCATATATTACCTTGTCTAGATAAGTACCATGAAAGTTGTGAGTCTAAAAGCAATATTTATTCAATCACTTGTAGGACCTGGGAGTATTATTTGTATAGAGAAAAGTGAACTTTTTAGCTAGTGAATGTAGAATGTTTTTGTAACCTTCTAACATTCTTATTGTGTATAGTACTTGCTAGTGCTGATCGCCTCAATGTCGGCTCAGCCTTGATGCTTCTGTTTCCGCTGATAGTGTTGGTGTCAGCTTTAAAGAATGATGTTGTATACATGTTGTGGAGTATTCATGCATGCTTGCAAGGGGCCATACAAATGAATTCTGTAAATTCTTGTGATGATGCCTTACTAGGCAGTACTGGGCAGATTGGCTAAAATTTAACGAGGAATGTTTCTGGGGATGTGTTAGTAGTGGAAGAATTGTTCAGGACATGATGATCCCATAAGTTATATTCAAATTAGTCTAAAAATGTAAATTTTTAAATAAAGTTAAACAATTACTATCATGTAATACTATATTTTGAAACTACTTGATGAATGTGCCTGAAATTGTCCCCAGCGGATCTATTTTGCAGACATATTGACACAACTGACCCTAGCAACCATGACCATGCCCTTAGCAACAGTCAAATGCCAGTATGTCTTGCAGAGACAACAATATTGTTTGGTGGGTAAGTGAATAAAAATCCAAATATGCCTAGTATTAAACAAGACCATGCCCCTAACAACAGTCAAACTATGGTGCATGTTACAAAGATAATAACAGGAATATGGGTAGCCAAGTGGATGCAAATATAGCTAGCAACAAGAAGACAACTACGAAATGATTGTGTTGCAAAGATCAAAACTGGGATGGGTATAGGCATGTGGATTAACATTTAAAAGGTTATCACATTATGTATGCCTAGCAACATTACCACATTCATAGCAACACCCAAATGATGGTGTATATGGCAAATATAAAGGTTAAAAACACAGTTATAGTTTAATAGGCAAGTAGATAAACCTTCAATAAAATGACATATATTCACCCAGTAAGTAGATCTGCACATAGTAACAGTAAAATGACATTCACCCAGTAAGTAGATCTGCACATAGCAACGACAGAATGACATATACATGTATTCACCCAGTAAGTAGATCTGCACATAGTAATAGTAAAATGATATTTACCCGGTAAGTAGATCTGCACATAATAACAGTAAAATGACATATATTCACCCAGTAAGTAGATCTGCACATAGTAACAGTAAAATGACATATTCACCCAGTAAGTAGATCTGCACATAGTAACAGTAAAATGACACATATTCACTCAGTAAGTAGATCTGCACTGCAGCACGTAGTAACAATAAAATTACATATATTCACCAAGTAAGTAGATCCGCACACAGTAACAGTAAAATGATGGTGCATATTTCATAGGTAAGAACAGAGATAGATCAGCATGTGGATAAAATAATTGTTTTTTATTAATTATCACATAAACTGTACAGTTGTGTTAGAGTGCCATTGTCATTATTTTTAGAGTTCAGAGTTATGGATTTTGCAAGTATTGGAATGAAATTTTTTGGTGGTACATATGTAATAATGTTATATGTTATGTTAATGTTGTACTATATGAAAACTATTTGTTTATTAATATTTAGAGTCAAAATTTTAGTCTTTTCTCCAAATCACAACACAGTCAACATTATACTTTACTACACATATCGCAGCTATTAGTTCTAAATCACAATACTGATGTGATGATTCAAACTAAAGCTACAATTCTAGTAAAAAAAATCAAGTGCAATTTTATTCAATATTGTGTTATTAATTAAATCTTGATGTCAATAAACTATTGAATCAGATCTTGATGTATATGTATTGGTCATTTGCAATGTGGTAAATTAAGACGACCACAAACCAACTTATTTTACTTTTTTTAATGAATTAATGAATGAATGAATGAATGAATCTTTATTTAACATAACAGCATCAAAAGATATGTTCAACTCACTTTGGACAATTGTTCATTATAAAATAGTAGGAGAAAAACTAGTAAATATATAAACTGATCTAGTCTCGCCACTCAGATAACTAGTTATATATATACAATAATCAATTAACAGCTGATATCATAAGAAAAAAATAATATCAAGGAAAAAACATAAAACATCATGAAGTCTTGCATAGGAAAGCTGGAATGTATTAAAGTACGGAATACTTTTGGAAAAGGAAGTGGGTTTTTTCCTATTAAATTTTTTTGTTATTTCATAAGAAGGAAAAAGACTACAGATTGAAGAAAGTATGCTTTTCTTTTTTTATATGACTTGTGAATGGCATATTACATATTTTTTTATATGACTTGTGGATGGCATATTACATATTTGTTTATATGACTTGTGGATGGCATATCACATATTTTGTTGGGCAAACTGTTCCAGAGTGTGAGTGACTTTCTTAAAATGTACTTGAACAAAATATGGTGATGTATGGTGAGTGTAACATATGGCTTATTAAAATTATAATTTTAATTATACAGGACATGCCCTGCTCATACAGAGTTACTCAACCGTAGATATATGATGTACACAGCATTTATAGTATTCCAAGAAAACTTAGATGCTGGTCTTAATCAATCTGATTAAAATCCGATGTGTAGAGGCTACAGCTCTTTTATTTACCTTTATTTCATCGTAATTGTGTCTTTTACATGTGTCTTTTGTCTTCCAGGTTTGTGTGGCATGTGGCCTCTATAGAAATTGACTGATTCATTAGCACTATATAATGGCACACTATTACGTGTAATATGCATGTATGTCTATATATAATTATGTACCGGTATAATATCATCTAACCTAGATACTTCAAGGCAATTGAGCCCCTTTCTCTTCATTGGCAGTGCATGTTCACTGACCATTATATGCATAATATTAACCATTTACTCAAGGAATGTTTACTTACTGATATTATAAGAACCAAATTAAAATAGCATGGTAAGTTTTATGGAGCAAAATCAAAACAAAGTTGTAAAGTTTCAAGACAAATATATAATGGTTTCTGTCAAACCGCAGTGATTGTTGATGTACATGTACTTGTTCACTGACCGTAATATCGATTAAACTTGTTGATATAGTTCTAAGCAAAAATAGCATGAGCTTCACTTGACCATTTCGCTGATTTTTAACATGTCTTTCAACTGGATATCCAACATGTCCATGAATCTGATTGCACTAGAGTATGTGATATTTTGTATTAAAATATTTATATTTGCTCATTGCAAGTGTCAGAATTGACCATGAAAAATAAAGGCATATACTATTACTAAACATTCATTAAATTTTCCATTTGTCATCTCAAGGTCCATCATTTCAATAGTCATTACAAGGTTTTAATAGTCACCAGGTAACTTTTTTTAATGAAAGAAAAAATAAAGAATTTTACATTTGGTAATATAATTAAATAATCAGTTCAAATTGGTCATAAATCAAAATTCATACCGAGTAAAATATTTTGTGTGCAATAACCTCTACTTTAATAGATTTTCCTAAAATCTTTCAGACATCAGGAAATTTTTATGAGATCAAAAGTATTGTGATTAAAGTTAAGCAAAATTAAAACTATAGAAGAAATATTTAGGACAATATCTAAGAATGACCAAAGTAATCAAAAAGTACTTGTCCAGGCCACATATAGTGGAATTTTTATTTTTTATTTTTTATCATTTATTTATTTATTTATTTATTTATTTATTTATTTTTTTTTGGGGGGGGGGGTGGACGCATATGCACTGGCAATCAATTGATTTTTTTTGCCTGTGAAAGTTTCTACAGGTACAGATAAGTTTTATCCATACCATACTAAAGAAGAGTTCTGGACAGTACTAATGTTCATGTCCAAATTAATATTCATACTATATACCCCGGTACTCAGTGCAGTATAAGTTAAAATGATTTTTTTTGCACAATATATTATAAGAAGTACAGTTGTTAAAATAATCACATAATATTGTGACATCGATCATGAGAAATTCTTCTTGTCTCTTGGGGCAACCTCTTTGCCCAAGCCATCAAATCACTTGTCCGGGCCAAGTAGCCATGTTCTATATGAAATATAAGCTGAAGAATACTAGAGTCGTAGGAATATATTCATTGTCATTGTACATGTTTAGCCTTTTTTAATATCTTAAATTCTGAGAGAATTTCATTCTGATGTGAAATCATGTAGAAAAACCTTGATGAAATTTAAGAATAGTTATTACGTATATAAATATCATCACAAGGACATTTTGCAAATAGTACTGCAGTTCAATAGCCTTTTCTCAGTAAGACATTAGTGAGTTTAACACAGTTGAAGGGACAGTGACACATCAGCAGATGATATACATGACGTACTAGCACCCTGTCATGATGCACACACACACACACACACACACACACACATGTACACATGTACACACACACACATGTACACACACACACACACACACGTACACACACACACAGACAGACAGACAGACAGACACACACACACACACACACACATGTACACACACACACACATGTACACACACACACACACACAGACACACACACACACACAGACACACACACACACAGTATGTATTACTGCAATTATCGCCATAGGTATTTTATCCTCTTTTTTTATCAGGCATTACAATTTTAAAAACTTAACTTTCCATATTTGTCAAGTGACAGTACATTTTTCAACCGTCCATATGTACATATACCCATAACGGGTTGTTGGTGGCCGAGTGGGTAAACCACTTGCCTCTTACCACTGCAGTCAGGGTTCAAAGCCCATTCAGGGTTTGATTAAAATTACCACGCTGTAAGTAAGAAGAGTTTTACTCAGTTTGATGCTACCGAACAATGCAAGTTTTCCCCAGGTACTCTTGTTTCCTCCTGCATTAACACTGAACCGACTGGACTTCTTGGGAGACATATTTAAAAGACTACCCAGTATAAATAAAGATTATTATCATTGTTATTATACCCTTATAGCTTACCTGGTCAAATAAGACAACCTAGTTGGGTCACTGACATTTGACCTCTGGGATGACTTTTGACATTTGAGCTTTTGTTAGCATAAGGTAAAAATACATTCTGATATAGTTACGATAAATTGTACATTTTTCTGATATTATTTCTAAATACACATAAAGTTTTACGTCATGCAGTATTTGATGTGAGGTTTGAGAAATCAGATATTGAGTTCAGTCAAATGGAAATTATTGATATCCTGACTGTAAAAGTCATGAATTTTATATGAGGTAGGATTGGTTATTACGTTGTAAAGACTCAGATTAGATCATATACTGTTTGCCCTTTCTGTCTGGGTAGGTCAGTGATTGCATGTGAATTATGAATATTTAGTACATGGAATGTCAATATCACATGAACCTGATTTACACGTTTTTTATAGCCATATTATTGGATTTAAATTCAAACTAAAAGATTCAGGTTTATTTTACAAATTATTGTGAACTGCTAAATTTCCATTCGAAATTAATTTTTAACTCTTTTGCTTGTGTTTTTTTTTACTTTTAATTCATGCATACCTTTGTAAAACCTGCAAAAGTCATGTCCAGTCAAAACAGCCAATTTCTCTTTTCACTGAAAATTTAAGTCTCTTAAAGGTACATTTTATAGCATTTATATTATTCATATAACATGAAATTTGTCTGAAATCTTTTGCAACAAAATGGTAATGCTCAGTCTAAACTGAATGTCTTATTTATTAAATTATTTGAATAGTAAATGGAAAAACTGGGTTAGAAATATTAAGCACTGATTCCTCTATAACTGCCATGTGTACAGAAAATGTAATATTTGGTGAAATTATTAGTTCCATATAATTTAAACATAATTAGATTAGATAATCATTATTAATAATTCAATTATTTAAACCACATTGGAGTAGAAGTTAAAGAAGAATACTCACTCTAGCAAATAGATGTATTTTTGTAACCTCTTGGTTTTGAAGAATGATTTCATGATTTCATATCACATACATAAATTGCTGTGGGCTACAGTGCCTCATAGGTGTTAGCAGAGATGTTTATGCAATAGGTGAGCAATGAATATTCAAAATTCCAAAGTGCCTATTACCTTCAGTGAAAACATCATTAATATTGATTTTACACCAATTACAACATTTCTGCTGACTCCCATGTGGCCCAAAGATCCCAAAATCAGAGCCAACTTCAACTTTTCATTTCTCTTAATTTGAACATAGTGGTGAATGTAAAGCCATGAAATTACTCTCCCAAAACCTAAAGTTAATGAAAATACCTTCATTTCCTGGCTGGCATTCCCTTTTACAAACATTGGCCAGTAAATCATTCTATAAGTCTAGAAGGGGGAAAGGGGGGATCTTCAGATTTTGTTGTAGAATTGCTTGCAATACCAGTAAATTGCAGAAGGAAAAGATACATAGTCATAGTCAGTACATTGTGATTGATAGTGCATGTAGTCATTTCTCATTAAAAAAAGTAATTCTATTCACATCTTGGATACATCCAGACTGCCATGATGCAAATATTCTAAGTGCATGAGTGCTGGTAGTTTGATTCAATTTTCAGATTGTTGAAAGTATTCACTATAGGATTTTATATATGTTATTGATACTCCATATATAATGATCATTTGTGCAGTAAAATGGTAGTTTTGCCATTCAATGCAGTAGGTAAATTATAGCTCCATTTGCAATAATGTCTTTTATATGCCAATTTTTTTATTTTATACTCAAAATGAGTTATACTGGACACATTCTGTGCCAATGCCAAATTTATACTCAAAAATTAGTTATTTTTGACACAAATGTATGAACACACAAAATACTGGTTCACTTTCCATTGTGAGTCATAGTTTATTCAACTCAACTGAAATGAAGCCCACCATCAGTCATAGCAAGAATGTCTGTTTGTTAGGTAGTTTATCAAATCCTTAAATCATTATTGTGAAATAAAATGTAGTTTTGAAAAATTTACAAAATGTTATTTTCCAAGCTGAATATTTTTTCATATACTTTACTGTGCTAAGACAAAACGGTCTTACTTCTGTATCTTCTTTGCACAGCTTTCTCGTAGCATCAGTGAACCAGAAGCTTTTGAGCGCATCTGGTCCAGAACATCCCGACGAAGACCACGGTCATCAACTTTAACCAATCCCTATGCAGCATCACTTACCAAGTGGCCTGTACCCCAGGTAGAAGCTGTTTTTCTTCCTGAGTATGAAGTCAAACACTATATGGCAGAAACAGAATTTGAGGTGAGACAGTCAACTTTATTTCATAATTTACTCATCTTTCACTTCTTTTTTGTCTCAAATTTGATGAAGAATAATGAAGTTATCAAGGTAATTGCAAATTGCAATCCTTACAGGGAATCTAATTAGAAACCATTATTGTTCTAGACAAGTGTGCAGTGAATTCATTAAAACATATCTCCCAGTGTATTGATAGGTAAATAATAAGATTGGGAGGGGGGGGGGGGGGGGGGGGGGGTCATACCCAGTAGTTTCTTGTACCATGTATTAAATACAAGTAAAATGCTGGCAAACATCAAATAGATTTTACTTTCTACATATTCAAGATTTCAAGATATTTTCAGAATGACTGCGGTACATTGTATCTACCTTGATAATAAAAATGAAATACTTGATTATGTGTCTGTTACTGACAGGCAGATGCAATGTATTGCCTTGTTTGTATGTCAGGTACATGCTTTCTATGACTGAGAACAAGTGGGAGTTATGAAATATATCATTATAACCTTCTGCTTGCCAAGTTGTCATGCTTAAAGAAAAACTTAAAATTGTTGAAACACATAATGCCCAGTTAAGTGTGCAGTATAACCCATGACATAAACAGACTGTTGTGCATAATAAAATAGATTTATAGCTGACTTAGACTAGAGATAATATTAATCCCTCAGATTAGGGACTTGAAAACATGAGATAAGCCTGTAGTCTGCCAGTATAGATCAGATCTGAATGCAGAAAGACCAACTCATTTATCATATTTCAAAGAGACAAGGGGGAAACTTAAAGTAGTTATATGTGCCTCTGCTTTGTTAGCCCACAATGATGATAAAAAGCTACTGTATGCAATTTATGTGAGGCCTGGAACACAGTTGTTTATGTGCCATATATCTGTCAATAAAATTGTGGCTAAAAATCTAATTATACTGTGAAAAAAATCAAAATACATGAGAATTTAAAATCAGGTCATCTGCAGTGATAATCCTATTTAAGTAAGTCATAAATGCAGTATGCTCATGTTAGCATCATTCTTTTGGAAACTATAATGCTAAACTCACTTTGAGATGTACTTTTGAATGAGATTATATAGCACTGCAGGGTGTACGAAGTTCAGGTATTCACTTGACCAAATGAATAGATAGCTATACAGTCATCACATATACTTAATGTAATGAGATATCCATTGTCACTTCAGAAATTGGTGATTAAATAATCCTGTTTCAAACTAAGCCTAAATGAGCTCATCAGATTAACCTAAGACTGAGATTTCATGCTACTTGGATTCCCAACATTTGGTTTTATTCAGTGAATACATTTTGGGAGAATTTTTTTCAAAGCATATTTATAGGAGGTAGTACGTATAGTGATGGTTAATAACTTATGGTAAGTAGTGGAAAGGGAATGGGCAGTAGTGGAGATAGTGTAGTAATGGTTATGATAAGTAGTGGAAAGGGAATGGGCAGTAGTGGAGATAGTGTAGTAATGGTTATGGTGAGTAGTGGAAAGGGAATGGGCAGTAGTGGAGATAGTGTAGTAATGGTTATGGTAAGTAGTGGAAAGGGAATGGGCAGTAGTGGAGATAGTGTAGTAATGGTTATGGTAAGTAGTTGAATGGGAATGGGCAGTAGTGGAGATAGTGTAGTAATGGTTATGGTAAGTAGTTGAAAGGGAATGGGCAGTAGTAGAGATAGTGTAGTAATGGTTATGGTAAGTAGTTGAATGGGAATGGGCAGTAGTGGAGATAGTGTAGTAATCATAATGGTTATGGTAAGTAGTTGAAAGGGAATGGGCAGTAGTGGAGATAGTGTAGTAATGGTTATGGTAAGTAGTTGAAAGGGAATGGGCAGTAGTAGAGATATTGTAGTAATGGTTATGGTAAGTAGTTGAATGGGAATGGGCAGTAGTGGATATAGTGTAGTAGTGGTTATGGTAAGTAGTTGAAAGGGAGTGGGCAGTAGTGGAGATTGTGTAGTTGTAGTATTGGTTATGGTAAATAGTTGAAAGGAGGGGTGATAGTAGAGGTAGTATAGTGATGATTATGGTAAGTAGTTGAAAGAAGGGGTAATAGTGGAGATAGTATAGTATCTAGTTTTGATGAAGAAAATGGGAAGAAAACTTTGAACAACCAACAATAGCTTAGTATGCCCCAGCTGGACAGCTGTAATTATTCCATTTGAAAAATCTAATGAATCAGATTTAATCTTGAGGAAGGCATTTTAAATGTACAGACTGGAAAATTGAGTTTCTAAGACTGTTACCCTGGAAACAGATGATCAAGGTTTTTTCACAGCATCACACCTATTACGAACAGCCATTTGGATTCTGCAATTACATATAATGGGACCAAAATGTATATAATTACAGATTCTAAATTTGCCATGGTAACCATTCACCTTCTTTCTGTCTGAACTATTTTAACTCTGTAAAAAGTCTAACAAACCCATTTCCAGGGTATACCAGTAATTATACCAGACCATGGATGAATCTAGGGTTCACAGAGTTAAAATTATAAAATGTCTATCAACTCACTATTCTGTTAACTTCTATAACTGTTCTTCACAAACGCAATTTAAAAAGAATTTTGATTTGTTTTGAATTTAGCCAACCCATTCATGGTAACTCAGGTTAAAAAAATGAAGTGACACAAAAGGGAAAAGAAAATTGACAAGTCAACGTAGTCATGAGACTCGGTGCATTTTGCCTTGAGAATACATTAACTGACTTTAGAATGCATTAACTGACTTTTCAGGTAATTTTAAAAGATTAAAAAAAGTTAGGGAAAAAAACCAACAGATTATATTAGCATATTTTAAATTGATAAATTCTATTTCACTGATTTATTGAACAGTTATTAATCTCAAGAGTTATCAGACCATTTTACTCATTGATTCAGATATTGGAGGTCAAGAAGATAAATATTAAAATAACGAGAAAGAAATCCCAGAAGTCAAGAGAATATTTTGACTTGGATAATATTTACCTTTCATGACATTTCATATTAGGACAACCCTACTAGGTATTTATGTCTTCATGACATTTCAGAGTAGGGCACTGTGACCCTAGGTATTTATGTGTTCATGGCATTTCAGATTAGAGCAACCCTAGGTATTTATGTGTTCATGACATTTCAGATTAGAGAGCAACCCTAGGTATTTATGTGGTCATGACATTTCAGATTAGAGAGCAACCCTAGGTATTTATGTGGTCATGACATTTCAGATTAGGACCTAGGCATTTATGTGGTCATGGCATTTCAGATTAGAGAGCAACCCTAGGTATTTATGTGGTCATGACATTTCAGATTAGAGCAACCCTAGGTATTTATGTGGTCATGGCATTTCAGATTAGAGAGCAACCCTAGGTATTTATGTGGTCATGACATTTCAGATTAGAGAGCAACCCTAGGTATTTATGTGGTCATGACATTTCAGATTAGAGCAACCCTAGGTATTTATGTGGTCATGACATTTCAGATTAGGACCTAGGCATTTATGTGGTCATGGCATTTCAGATTAGAGAGCAACCCTAGGTATTTATGTGGTCATGACATTTCAGATTAGAGCAACCCTAGGTATTTATGTGGTCATGACATTTCAGATTAGGACCTAGGCATTTATGTGTTCATGGCATTTCAGATTTGGGCACTGTGACCCTAGGTATTTATGTGGTCATGACATTTCAGATTAGGACCTAGGTATTTATGTGGTCATGGCATTTCAGATTTGGGCAACCCTAGGTATTTATGTGTTCATGGCATTTCAGATTTGGGCAACCCTAGGTATTTATGTGGTCATGACATTTCAGATTAGGACCTAGGCATTTATGTGTTCATGGCATTTCAGATTTGGGCACTGTGACCCTAGGTATTTATGTGGTCATGGCATTTCAGATTAGGACCTAGGTATTTATGTGGTCATGGCATTTCAGATTTGGGCAACCCTAGGTATTTATGTGTTCATGGCATTTCAGATTTGGGCACTGTGACCCTAGGTATTTATGTGGTCATGGCATTTCAGATTAGGACCTAGGTATTTATGTGGTCATGGCATTTCAGATTTGGGCACTGTGACCCTAGGTATTTATGTGTTCATGGCATTTCAGATTAGGACCTAGGTATTTATGTGGTCATGGCATTTCAGATTTGGGCAACCCTAGGTATTTATGTGGTCATGGCATTTCAGATTAGGGCAACCCTAGGTATTTATGTGTTCATGGCATTTCAGATTAGGACCTAGGTATTTATGTGTTCATGGCATTTCAGATTAGGGCAACTCTAGGTATTTATGTGTTCATGACATTTCGGATTAGGGCAACTCTAGGTATGTATGTGTTCATGGCATTTCAGATTAGGGCAACTCTAGGTATTTATGTGTTCATGGCATTTCAGATTAGGGCAACCCTAGGTATTTATGTGTTCATGGCATTTCGGATTAGGGCAACTCTAGGTATGTATGTGTTCATGGCATTTCAGATTAGGGCAACTCTAGGTATTTATGTGTTCATGGCATTTCAGATTAGGGCAACTCTAGGTATGTATGTGTTCATGGCATTTCAGATTAGGGCAACTCTAGGTATTTATGTATTCATGGCATTTCAGATTAGGGCAACTCTAGGTATTTATGTGTTCATGGCATTTCAGATTAGGGCAACTCTAGGTATGTATGTGTTCATGGCATTTCGGATTAGGGCAACTCTAGGTATGTATGTGTTCATGGCATTTCAGATTAGGGCAACCCTAGGTATTTATGTGTTCATGGCATTTCAGATTAGGACCTAGGCATTTATGTGTTCATGGCATTTCAGATTAGGGCAACTCTAGGCATTTATGTGTTCATGGCATTTCAGATTAGGACCTAGGTATTTATGTGTTCATGGCATTTCAGATTAGGACCTAGGTATTTATGTGGTCATGGCATTTCAGATTAGGACCTAGGTATTTATGTGGTCATGGCATTTCAGATTAGGGCAACCCTAGGTATGTATGTGTTCATGGCATTTCAGACTAAGACAACCCTAGGTATTTATGTGTTCATGGCATTTCAGATTAGGACCTAGGTATTTATGTGTTTATGGCATTTCAGATTAGGGCAACCCTAGGTATTTATGTGGTCATGGCATTTCAGATTAGGACCTAGGTATGTATGTGTTCATGGCATTTCAGATTAGGGCAACTCTAGGTATTTATGTGTTCATGGCATTTCAGATTAGGACCTAGGTATTTATGTGTTCATGGCATTTCAGATTAGGGCAACCCTAGGTATTTATGTGTTCATGGCATTTCAGATTAGGGCAACCCTAGGTATTTATGTGTTCATGGCATTTCAGATTAGGGCAACCCTAGGTATTTATGTGTTCATGGCATTTCAGATTAGGACCTAGGCATTTATGTGTTCATGACATTTCAGATTAGGACCTAGGTATTTATGTGTTCATGGCATTTCAGATTAGGGCAACTCTAGGTATTTATGTGTTCATGGCATTTCAGATTAGGGCAACTCTAGGTATTTATGTGTTCATGGCATTTCAGATTAGGGCAACTCTAGGTATTTATGTGTTCATGGCATTTCAGATTAGGGCAACTCTAGGTATGTATGTGTTCATGGCATTTCGGATTAGGGCAACTCTAGGTATGTATGTGTTCATGGCATTTCAGATTAGGGCAACTCTAGGTATTTATGTGTTCATGGCATTTCAGACTAAGACAACCCTAGGTATGTATGTGTTCATGGCATTTCAGACTAAGATAACCCTAGGTATTTATGTGTTTCTATGTGTCGATCATCTTAATGTCTTTAATGTCCTTAGACATTGATAAGTTGAAAAAAAAAATGAGTATATGTGTACAAGTTGGTGATACTTACAATTCATAACCATTCATGTACTTCAAACAGTCTGGATAACTTACAGAAGGAAATTATGAATCATTGATTTATTAAAAGCTTCACATTTCAGCAATAAATACTTTTCATGGTGTTGCCATTTTATCATCAGTGGCATTATAATAACATTTTGTTGATCAAAGAAATATAAGGTCATTTGGTTCATGAGAAACATTAATACTAAGCTAAAAATAGCCACCCCTAACACTCTTTGAGAGTGCCTTAAACATGTTAAGAAGATGAAATGAAATAGGGCAAAATTGCACATGATTTGCCTGTGAATAATGAATGTTAATTACATAGGGGAAACATTGCTGTGAATGTAATGACTGTGGTTTGATTTATATAACAATTACAACAGTTACTGTTTGTAGTGTACTGACCATTACCTTCCAATCTCACTCTTAATTTGTCAGTTTTCTTGCTTTATGTCTCCATTCAATGCATGTAGTTAATCAGATGAACACCTACTTAAACATGATCAGTGAAATAGCTTTATAATTTTATGACAATGACGGTAGTGGCATGCCATAAACCAGATCTTAAAATTCATATTTCTTGTTTTATTTCCCTGTTGTATATCTGTAATATTTGATGTATGCTGATAGGTGCAAGACAGTCACATTGTAGCTATTAATGCACTTTATTTAGGATCTCTGTTCCACTGTAATTTTTTGTGCTCTTTATGTTGTAACTTTGTTTACTTTAATGTCATGAACTAGGAAATGATTGCAAGCATGTAAGTTTGTAGATTAAGTTTTTCATGTAATTATTTTAGCAGGATTCATATACAAATTACATACAAAAATTGAATTTAAATGAAAGATTTAAAGCTTTCACAGTATTTTAGAATGTTGAAAGCACATGATGTACTAGCCTGGAATCCATACAAATGGGGGTTTTGAATTCGTTACCGTTTGGAATTCATACAAATGGGGGTTTTGAATTTGTTACTACCTGGATTCTGGAATTCATACGAATGGGGTTTTTGAATTCATTACCGCCTGGAATCCATACAATGGATTTTTTGAATTCGTTACCATCTGGAATCCATACGAATAGGGGTTTTGAATTCGTTACTGTCTGGAATCCATAGGAATGGGGTTTTTGAATGTGTTACCATCTGGATTCATTACTGTCTAAAATCCATACAAATGGGGTTTTGAATGTGTTACCATCTGGATTCGTTACTGTCTTGAATCCATACAAATTGGTTTTGAATTTGTTACCATCTGGAATCAATACAAATGGGGGTTTTGAATGTGTTACCATCTGGATTTGTTACTGTCTGGAATCCATACGAATGGGGGTTTTGAATTCGTTACCGCCTGGAATCCATACGAATGGGGGTTTTGAATTCGTTACTGTCTGGATTCTAGGCTAATGATGTACAGACATTAAAAAAAAAACCACAACAACAACAACAACAACAACATGTACCCCGGAATGAAAACAAAATCACAAGACATAGTTTATCATTATGACATAAGTATGACGCCAAGAACCCAAGCTCACTACATTTAGACCTATAGCCAAGAACCTTATTGTTGTTCTACTATGTCTCAAGCTATCAAAACCAACAAGACTCTGGGCTACACTGTGCAATGAGATCCACTTTTATTTTCTAGACAAATTATGTAGTATACAAATGATTAGGTGGACAATTCTTGTACTCATACCATTGATAATCCATTGTAGGACCAGCTTCTTTCACACCTGTCTATTTTATGGTAGGTTTTACCAGATCTTTGTTTGCAAAGTATTCCATATCAACATCTGAGTAAACAGTTTTAGTATGTTATGTTTGACTATTTTGAATGTCAAGTACATGCTAGCAATTCAAGTGTCACTATTTGTATTTCTTTTAGATTCTGCACATGATTTCTAAGGGTGCCTTTGGGAGTGTCCTAAAAGTGCAAAAGATAGAAGATAAACAGTTTTATGCAATGAAGGTAAGTGTTCAGACAATTAGAGCAACCCCCTCCATCACCCACCCATCCAACACCTACCTTAAAATGTGATTGTCATAGCATTACTTTAACACATGGGTAACTTGTACACTGTACTGCTGCATCTCAACTGTGTAGTAATGTAAGTGTTTTCTCACTCCTTGAAAATATTACAAAATCTTTGGAACTGTTCTTTCAAAGTCGTGGAAAAATTGAATTTACCCTTTCTTGAAAAATAACAATTATGATATGGTCAACCATGAAAATGTGGCTAGAATGACAGTTCAGTTTGAGAAAAATGACATTTATTGACAACAAGAAGTAAAACATATGAAAAATGGTTTAATATTCCTTCAGATTTAAGCTATTTTACAACTATTTTAAATATGTAAAACTAGTAATGTATGTGCCCCAAGGAGTTGACGTAGTATAAATGGCTGTTTTAAATATGTGAAACCTGTAATGTATGTGCCCCATTGAGTTGAAGTATAAAGGGCTGTAAAATGACACTTGTGCTGCTATAGATCCATGCCAGGGGTAATAATTAAAGCACTTTGAGTATAAAGTGGGAAAGTGCTATATAAAAACCAACATTATTATTATTAATATTATTGTTAATGTAATACACATACAGTTGGTGGTTAAAAGATGGCGGCCATCATGTTATTTTTTAAGGTATCTTCAAAAGTCATAATGATCATAATATGGTATATCGATGGTGTAGAGATCACATTTAGTGTTTACATTGTGCTCATTTGATGCACTTATTTGTGTAAGGGACTTGTTTTTTAGATTGTATACTTCCCTTAGGATGTACATATGTAAGCAGAGGATGCATGATACTTTTATCATTACCAAATGTTGTGTTGTGTGATGTTGAGTTGATTTTGATTTTGACAATTCCATGTATTTCATTCCATATTTTTCATATCAGAAGATTGTTCTCAAAATATCCTAACAGTAGTCAAGTATTAGTCAGAATTAAACTGAGGGAGTTTTCTCTTTTTTTCACTTAATAGTTAATACATATCAAATTGGGGTGCCACGTACTTCCTTCCCAAAATGTTTTGACTATGCAAGTAGAAATTTTCATTTATAACTTACTATATAATTTTATATGAATCCAGAGGTCATGAACATTTATTCTTGAATAGCATATGTACATGTGCCAATTATTTTGGTTTTTAACTTTTGAAGGCTGAAAAGTGAGGTTGGGGAATTATAATTCCATCAACATTAAACAAATTCATTCAGGGATCGAGAGCAGAAAATTAAATGCACAAGACTGCATAATTCAGGAAACATTTGCTGAAAAAAAGTGTAAAAATGGAGAGAGTGGGTGGTTTTAGCAGTTTATTAAGTCTTTATTACCTTCACTACTCATTGATTTTGGTGTTGCAACAAATTACAGTATCAATGTATAAGATATGTAACTTTAGTTAAGAAAGAAGATTGATAGGGGTGAAAGGTAAATGACCTTTAGGTCACGTCAACCAGTAAATAGTTCTGACTGTGACAGATTACCATGGGTGCAAACACAGGTCAACTTTACTTATTTCATTACTTCATCATATACATATATATGCTGGTTGAAGGATTGTTCAATAACGTTGAACATTTTACATAAAAGATATTGAATTTCAAAAAAAAAATTATTGACTTTGCAATAGTGGTAATTATTGTTTAACATTTTTGTATTAATTAAAGATGCCGAATTTCATTGTAAAATCTGTTGATTTTGTTTCAAAGTCTGTATGTATGCATAGACCTGTTTGCTATACATAACTTTATATCTTGTATATCAATGTTTATCATTACTAAAATGTTAAGTGTTTTTGTTACACTATAGCTTTATATATCCATGTTGTGCTTCTATGATATAACATACTGTATTATTAAGTGAGAATACATTTAGGTATAGCATGGCTTCCAGGGTAGTTTGATTGCAAAGATAGATTGAGACAGAGACTGCGGACAAAGAGCAAGTCAGACAGAGAGACGCCCTTGGACAGACACAGACAGACAAAGCTGGACAGACAGACATGAGAGAGCGTGCATTCATTATTTCAAGATTTCAACAGAAAATTACATGTATTTGCATAAATAGCCAAAAGGACCCAAAACAGAAGTCGTATTAGAATGGATATATCATATAATATGATTTTATACTAGATTTGATCTATCAAGTCTACAAATTTCAGCTTTTTAGTCATTTCTAAGAAGAACTATT
Source organism: Glandiceps talaboti (assembly GCF_964340395.1). Classification (NCBI taxonomy): domain Eukaryota; kingdom Metazoa; phylum Hemichordata; class Enteropneusta; family Spengelidae; genus Glandiceps; species Glandiceps talaboti. Next base: position 164,074 of record NC_135566.1, on the reverse strand, counting down.
TATAGAATATATCCCTATTATTTCCAAACGAAAGCCTGTAATCTTTGAATTATATGATTACTTACAAATTATAATGAATTCAATTTACAGAGTTTTGATTTCGTTAATGTTGGCTTCCATCTTAATGAATGGAAGGAAGTCACATGGTCTACCTTTGTGATGACATCCAGAATTTTCAGTGTGTTGAGATTTCTTTTTATCAATAATTCAAAGAGTAATTTCTATAATATATGTTAAAGTATGATTTGTTGACAAATGTATAACAGAATTTCCATCAAATCTAAGATAATGTGATTAGTGATCATTAAATTTGTAAGTTATATACAGAGAAATGGACTTAATTCTTGATAAAATAATATTTGTATACGTAATATATTGTCCCAAGTGTTGGGAGGACATTTTTATATCCTTTGAATTTGAAACAATATGGATGACTTTCTCAAAATAAATTTCTATTTTACCATGTACCAATAATAGACGGTTGTCATTATTTCCTGGGGAGAACACATCAGATTGCACAGTGGTACAGTAGGAGCACTTTCCTATAAAAATATTTCTTTTCATTATGATAATTATTTTCTTGTAACAACATTCAATTGATCCATTCAATCATGTATGTGTGTATGCACACATATAGACTTTCTTTTTGTTTGTCTCTGTCTATCTGTGTATCTAGTTTAGTTTAGTTTAGTTTAGTTTAGTTTATTTTGGAGAGAGTTACTACAAATGTTTACTCTCACTCATTTTTCACCAAACATCACATGGAATGATTACAACTGTGGAAGACTTACTCATTACAAAGTTGATGGAGTTTAAAGGTCTCCAAATTGTCCACTGTCACAACTGTTTATAATTTACATTTTAGGTAAAATTGTTAGTTAACTTTAATACTGATTCAGCTAATAAGGTCAATCTTCCAAAAGACTGATCAATCCAGTGAAATGTACAAAGACAAAACTAAATAAGATACCGGTACCGGTACATCATAAAATGAAACATAAATATTACAAGTCTACTGAAAAAAATGCAATCACCTGAAAGTTATAGACTATACTTATAACATATATTGTCAATCAATAGTTTGCCATGAACTATTTGGTGGCCACAAGGCAGTCAACAAACAATGATCTGAATGTCACTACATCTGTCAGTGAAGTGAAGTGAGGCATTTATTTTAAATTTATGGTTATTGGTTAATAGCTTTTATTTTCACTTTTAGGTTGTCTCAAAATCAGAAGTTATAAAGACTGATATTGTCAAGCAGTGCAAACAGGAAGCACTTATACAGGTCAGAAGGTTGTCTTCATTTTTGTAACTTTCTTAATCATTCTGAGGACATAGGTATGCTGATAATGATGATATGGTTACCATGTTATATGTCACACAGTTACCCAGAATAAATCGACTGAATCTGATTCATCATTTATTATTTATGTTCATTAATGTGACATTTTATAACTGCATATGCCAACCAGTTTTCAGTCACGATCCTTTCTCAATGAAGTGTAACTTTTAAAGTAAAATATGATGCAGAATTGGTTGTCTGATGTACCATGTTTGCTAAGACATAACTTTTAAATGTGGTAAAAGTTATAAAACATTAATGTTAAAAGTACAAAATTAAATTAATGTATATATGACCAGATAATGGACTCTGTGTGTGTGTGTGTGTGTGTGTGTGTGTGTGCACGTGTGTGCACATGTGTATGTGTGTGTGTGTGTGTGTGTGTGTGTGTGTGTGTGTGTGTGTGTGTGTGTGTGTGTGCATGTGTGTGCATGTATGCATATGCACATATATGCATGTGTGACTATGTAAGCTGGAACATGTAAATCATTGTACATGTGTGGTATATATTTCTGTATCCAGTTGGAAGGTAGTAATACGAGTATGTGCTTCATATTAAGCATTATATTGTCAATGATAATAAAAACATCCATGCATCCACCCACCCATCACAAACACATGTTAACTCAAGATAAGGGTGTACTAAATGTCATTTCCTTCCTGTGCCATGGTATATAATACAATACTTGGTGTTAAATGAATAACTTGGTGATAACATCTCCTTCTCTGTCTATTCCGATATCTTGCTTATTATAAATAGTCAGTATTATGCAGTCATCCCTTCCTGGTTAAGGCACATGAAACTTGGCAAACCAGAACACATCTTTACTTGGGTAAGTATAGTGTATATCCACAGAATATATAGATCATCCTTAGATGTATATAATAATATCTCTGCTGTAATTACAGTTTGAACCACATTTAAACTGAATGCCTTCCATAAGGGTATAGTCTTGCAATTTCATGATTTGTGCAAGAAATTTAGCTCTATATCTGTGATTTTTCAAGTCCCAATGAAAGTTAGTTGTCAAAAATGTTGTTCAAATGCCCACCTCCTATTCTCAGCACAGGAAAGCTTTCCATCCTCGACTTCACTTGGCTTTCGTGATCCCCTACATATGCGGGATATGTACACCTGTTCCCGTGGCAAATAATAAACAAAATTCAAACCCACATTGCTATAATTATGCATCAGAAAGTTTACATACTTCATGGTAAGCATCATAACAGTTTGACAACTTTAATACAGTGAAGTGATATGGTATGCCCTACTTTGTCACTGGGTAAAGTGTATACATTCCTGTTTCGACCGACAGATGTACTATCTGCTCCAAATCCTCTAAGTTTCTGCTTCCAACTTTCATCAACTTTCTCACATATAGTTTTTGTCGCACTAACACCACCATCAGCATGTGCGTGTTGAACTTCGTTTTGTCCCACTAAATTCACCACGAGTTTACAAGTCGGTTTGTCTACTCATCGCATTTAGACTATTTCACACTCCTGCACAGCTCTATCAGTGTTGCCGTCAATCAAAATAGAAATATATTTAGCTTCATTTCTTATATCATTAGGGGCAACATCAAAAGTTCAATATAATATATCTAACTTAATTACTTAAGTTAGATCCCAGACCCCCCACCCCCCATCTAACTTAACTGACCTAAAATTGAAAATTGTTTCAGACTCATACTGTATACTTCCACTTTCAAACAACATACCAATATACTACTGAATTATATTAAATAAAAACAGAAAACCATTTAACCGCGTACTCCTGATAAATCGGACCGAGTGTACGCAGTGTTATAGGTAAAAGCAGCCTTGAAATCATACTAAATTTGCCAAGTATGACGTTAAATCGTTTTTGACGGTTGAGAAATTAATTTGGCCAAAACCCCCCCCACCCCCAAACTAAAGCAATTAAGTTTTTTTGTAAACATCGATCTTTTGACGTCGCCCCTTAGCTAAGTCATTCTCGATTTGTCCAGTAATTGTTCCGATCATCTTTGAGCATTTGTGAGTGTTATCATAGATTGGATTTAATCACTATGGGAAAATTGTAAAGATTTTGTTGAGTGGCATGCCCTCACTACACTAATTATATAGAGGTCAATGTATAGGTCACCAGTATCGATACATTGTTGCGAACCCACACAATGGACTGCTGAATAGAAATATCGATTTTTACATAGGCAGTGAACAACAGTATTGAATTGAAGGTCAACCGTTTTCTTCATAGGCTTGGTCTATTTTCCATATTTTGACCACATACATTTCAGTATAAATTATAGATTATTACACTTGATAAATAAATGTGTATTTATTTCCTGAGATACCGAGCTAGATAAACGATTACAAGCCTTGCAACAAACAGCGTTAGTTTGTTATCGGGAGAAATCAGAAAAGAAAACGGTAAAAAACAGTAAAAAGGAGATGGTTTGAGGTCAATATAATACTTTCTAAACTTCTAATCGAAAATCTAAAAAGATATGATTTCTCTTTATTCATTTGTGCATTAGTGTGTGAAATTTCAAAATGATAAGTCCATATTTGATGAAATTGAAACGATATGATAAATATTTCACCTGTTTGTGAACTCCGCACCCATTGTAAAGCTTTGAAAAATGCTATTTTGTTATCACTTATCACCGTAGGCCAAGAAAAAAAAAAGCATTTTCCGATGAGTTTGCGTCACTTAAATGCCCCGCCACGATCTTCTTTTTTCTCGTGTTTGTCCAGCCAATGCAGACTGCAGATCCAAGGGAAAACACAAAATAACTCTCCCTACATTAATTGCTACTTCAGGGAAGACAACTGCAGAACTAATCATGAACAATTAACAAAAAAAATTGCGTCGTCACACCACTTTAGGCAACGTTTCCTGACCAGAAACAACAACTTTCTTTTTTGTGGCCACCGCGTCTAATTACTGAAAATATGCCAATAACTTATTAAAACTAAAAGCTAAATCAGGGCAGATGCACTTTGTATCACAAATGTATGTACCAAGTTATAATGAATTTGAAGCGTGCATTCTTGAGATATAGCCTAATTACCGAAAACCAGTAATTATGTAAATTGTACATTAATATTCATGGAATGTTTACCAAAATCTAATTGGTTCTTGCCATTAACCTATGGAACATATGCTGAATTTCATTTCAATTGAGCCAGCCGTTTTGGAGAAAACGATGACACAGACAGACAGACAGACAGACAGAATTTTCACCCCTAAAGGTATCTCCTTCCTTACGGAAGGAAAAAAGGAAGAAATAAATCAACTTACTGTGATTGTAAAGAAAATAAAATGTTCTTGAACCCTGTTTAGATTGGACTGTCCATATTTCACACACTCTCTGCGATTCCTAGCCCAGGGACTTTGCTGTCGGTCTCCACTTACGGTACAATATGTCAATTCACTCTTCGAGTGAACATCATTGTCAAGCCACTGCTAGCCAACATGGTGATAATTTCATTTTTACCTCCTGCAAGGGAAGGTTATAGTATGGTACTGTCTCTGTGTATCTATGTGTGTGTGTGTGTGTGTGTGTGTGTGTGTGTGTCTGTCTGTCTGTCTGTCTGTCTGTCTGTCTGTCTGTCTGTCAGTCTGTGTGTGTGTGTCATGATTTTTCTCAAAAACAGCTGGCTAAATTCAACTTGAATTAAATGTGATACACACCTTGTTTAGGGCAGTTCCTAAAACTGCTTAGGTTTTGGTAAAACATCCTAAGAACATTAATGAGGGAGGTATTTGCATAAATAACAATTTTCAGTAATTAGGCAATATATTAATGCAATTTTGAATAATTTTGTAAAGTAATTTTTAGCAAATCTCAGCATGCTGATTCATGTTTAATATAATTTCCTTATACTTCTAATTGTCATGAAACCAAAAGACTGTTACACAGCTAATTCCTAATTTGGTACATAATTGGTTTTAAAGAGCATAAATTCTGATTCTAACTTATTACATGTATGCACATTTGTTAAATAACCATGTAGTGTCGTATTAGTTTAGTGTTTTATATATATTTATAATTATCTATTATTTTTGTTTTTGTTGTTTCTGTATGTTGTTTTTGACTCTAGATGATGTCTTTTTTACATTAATTCATGTCAAATAAAATATATTACACTATACTATTATTTTTTTGCTTACAAAATGTGTTATTGCAATTATTATGATTTTTTTTCAGTCTTTGATTATCTGGATCATGGTGATCTATTTACACTATGGACAATAGAAGGCCATTTCACTGAAGATACTGTCAGAATCTATGCAGCAGAGTTAGCATTAGCTTTAGACTTTCTACATGCATCGGGGTGTGTCTACCGAGATCTTAAGGTATATATAGTCTTACACTTTCTACATGCATCAGGGTGTGTCTACCAAGATCTTAAGGTATATATAGTCTTACACTTTCTACATGCATCAGGGTGTGTCTACCAAGATCTTAAGGTATATATAGTCTTACACTTTCTACATACATCAGGGTGTGTCTACCAAGATCTTAAGGTATATATAGTCTTACACTTTCTACATGCATCAGGGTGTGTCTACCAAGAACTGAAGGTATATATAGTCTTATACTTTCTACATGCATCAGGGTGTGTCTACCAAGAACTGAAGGTATATATAGTCTTACACTTTCTACATGCATCAGGGTGTGTCTACCGAGATCTTAAGGTATATATAGTCTTACACTTTCTACATGCATCGAGGTGTGTCTACCAAGAACTGAAGGTATATATAGTCTTACACTTTCTACATGCATCAGGGTGTGTCTACCAAGAACTGAAGGTATATATAGTCTTACACTTTCTACATGCATCAGGGTGTGTCTACCAAGAACTGAAGGTATATATAGTCTTATACTTTCTACATGCATCAGGGTGTGTCTACCAAGAACTTAAGGACTTAGGTATATATAGTCTTACACTTTCTTCATGCATCAGGGTGTGTCTACCAAGAACTGAAGGTATATATAGACTTATACTTTCTACATGCATCGGGGTGTGTCTACCAAGAACTGAAGGTATATATAGTCTTACACTTTCTACATGCATCGGGGTGTGTCTACCGAGATCTTAAGGTATAGTCTTAGACTTTCTACATGCATCGGGGTGTGTCTACCGAGAACTTAAGGTATATAGTCTTACACTTTCTTCATGCATTGGGGTGTGTCTACCGAGATCTTATTAAGGTAAATATAGTCTTACACTTTCTACATGCATCAGGGTGTGTCTACCGAGATCTTAAGGTATATATTCTTACACTTTCTACATGCATCGGGGTGTGTCTACCGAGATCTTAAGGTATATATAGTCTTACACTTTCTTCATGCATCGGGGTGTGTCTACTGAGATCTTAAGGTATATAGTCTTACACTTTCTACATGCATCGGGGTGTGTCTACCGAGAACTTAAGGACTTAGGTATATATAGTCTTACACTTTCTACATGCATCGAGGTGTGTCTACCAAGAACTTAAGGTATATATAGTCTTACACTTTCTTCATGCATCAGGGTGTGTCTACCAAGAACTTAAGGTATATATAGTCTTACACTTTCTACATGCATCAGGGTGTGTCTACCAAGAACTTAAGGTATATATAGTCTTACACTTTCTACATGCATCAGGGTGTGTCTACCAAGAACTTAAGGTATATATAGTCTTACACTTTCTTCATGCATCAGGGTGTGTCTACCAAGAACTTAAGGTATATATAGTCTTACACTTTCTACATGCATCGGGGTGTGTCTACCGAGATCTTAAGGTATATAGTCTTAGACTTTCTACATGCATCGGGGTGTGTCTACCAAGAACTTAAGGTATATATAGTCTTACACTTTCTTCATGCATCGGGGTGTGTCTACCGAGATCTTAAGGTATATAGTCTTAGACTTTCTACATGCATTGGGGTGTGTCTACCAAGAACTGAAGGTATATATAGTCTTACACTTTCTACATGCATCAGGGTGTGTCTACCGAGATCTTAAGGTATATAGTCTTAGACTTTCTACATGCATTGGGGTGTGTCTACCGAGATCTTAAGGTATATAGTCTTAGACTTTCTACATGCATTGGGGTGTGTCTACCGAGATCTTAAGGTATATATAGTCTTACACTTTCTTCATGCATCGGGGTGTGTCTACCGAGATCTTAAGGTATATAGTCTTAGACTTTCTACATGCATTGGGGTGTGTCTACCAAGAACTGAAGGTATATATAGTCTTACACTTTCTACATGCATCGGGGTGTGTCTACCGAGATCTTAAGGTATATAGTCTTACACTTTCTTCATGCATTGGGGTGTGTCTACCGAGATCTTATTAAGGTAAATAATATATTGTCTTAGACTTTCTATATGCATCAGGGTATGTCTACCAAGATCCTTTAGACTAAAATTTCTACATATATCAGGAACTTTGTTGTTTAGTGATCAGTTTTAATTTAAAATGTTCAATAAATCATATATGTTAGTCTGTTTATAGTGAATTGACTGCAAATAGTTTTGGGAAAGTCACACTATAGTTGACCATGAAAACTTTCAGAATGTGACATGAATTTCTGGAAATCTGAATGACTTTTTAACATTATGAACCCCTGAGCGTGATTTTGTGTTTTTTCATAGATGGAAAATGTTCTGCTAGATGAAGAAGGTCATGTGAAACTGACAGACTTTGGGTTGGCTAGATGGTTGACAAGAGGTTACAGAGCCAGAACTATATGTGGGACTATGCTATACATGGGTAGGTTCATTACTTTGGTTATAAGATGGTTGAATAGGGGTTACAGAACCAAAACTATATATTCTATACATGGATAAGTTCATTACTTTGGGTTGGCTAGATGATTGACAAGGGGTTACAGTGCCAGAACTATTTATGCTATACATGGATAGGTTCATTACTGGAATGATATTCTGTGTCTTCATGTCTTAGTTTTGTATTAGTACCCTATGCTTTGTACAGCTAAATTTAACATGTGTAGGTAGGTCATTCTGTGGGCTAAACGATATAGTGAAGAATATTCCGTTTACACAATAATTGTGTCTTTTCTCGGTTCATTCTTATAAGTCTGTCTGCATATTGTATGGTGTATGTTAGTTAGCATTGCCAGAAAGATGTCGACAGATAGTGGTATGGGTTTGAGGGAGGGTAAGTTAGTTTGGACTGCCAGAAAGATGACAGATGGTGGTGTGGGTTTGAGGGAGGGTAAGTTAGTTACATTTATAGGACTGTGAGAAAGATGTCGACAGATAGTGGTATGGGGTTGAGGGAGGGTAAGTTAGTTTGGACTGCCAGAAAGATGACAGATGGTGGTGTGGGTTTGAGGGAGGGTAAGTTAGTTACATTTATAGGACTGTGAGAAAGATGTCGACAGATAGTGGTGTGGGGTTGAGGGAGGGTAAGTTATTTATCCCTGCCAGAAAGATGACGGATAGTGGTGTGGATTTGTGGGAGGGCAATTTACCTCTGTTGGCAATGCTGGTCAATATTAATATATTTGTTTTGATTATTTGGTGGTCCCTGTTTTATTGTCAAAATGTACACCCAATGCACACAGGGTACTGATCAGTTTGTTTGTTTATTTTCAGCACCTGAAGCCCTAAACCCAGAACAGCCTTACAGCTATGGTGTTGACTGGTGGTCCCTTGGTATTGTCATGTATGCCATGCTAACTGGTTCCTTCCCAGTAGAAGGTGGTAACAGTCATCTGGATATGTATGACAGTATAATGGCATGTAATTATGACATGCCAAATTTTATCAGTATTGCTGCAAAGAATGTAATTAAAGCTGTAAGTAGTATGTTGTGACTGTCAGCTTTGTATTTATTTTTTTATCTTTTTTTTTGCCATGTTATGTCAAATAAATAAATGCATGAACATTTTCTACCGTTTGAAACACCCATTCACATAAATTTTATATATTTTACAAATTTGTGCATATGCAGCCGAACTGGGACAAATTGTTTCTTGTGTTTTATTGAAAATAATCAACTTTAAGTACATATAATTGTAGGATCTATGACATATCAGGTATGTATACAAACTTTTTAAAAATTTCTGTTGTCTCAGCTTCTTGCCAAAGATACAAGTAGAAGACTACAGAATTTAGATGTGTTCAAACGACAAGATTTCTTTCAAAGACTTTCCTTTGATGATGTGTTGGATAAAAGAATACCTCCAAGGTCTACACTGGCCAGAATAGGAAGTGGAAGACGTTTCAAATCCATGCCTGACATTGGGAAAAGTTTAACAGACAAAAATGCATTGAATCGACATTCTGTAGGTCCAAGTGTAGAAGAAAGCATGGTAAGTGGTAATACTTTGAACCCATAGTAACTTCTGTGTTGGTTTCACCCACCCTACAAAGTACTACAGTTTGCTTTTGAGGAAGTTTTCAATCACTGTGAACCAGTCTGTTTTCCTGTTAATGTAGTAGACAAGTATTCTGATCTATTAAAAATAAGTGTCAATGCCACAAGTGTTCCTTGGTGAGGACAAAAGTCAGTGAAAGCTATCAGAGTTCCCTAGCGACTTTACCTGGATTCCCAAACAAATTATGGTACAATGGAAATTGCAAACTTACCAACTGATTTCTCTCTCACCAAGTCAGTTTCTGGAGTTCCCAAACCTCAACAAATGTACTGTGTTTGAAATATTATATAAAATCCCGGTACTCTTAAATATTACATATACCTCAGTACTCTTATTTTTTTATCTCTCCACAGGTGACAAACTTTGATTGGGTGAATCCATCCTTCACAGATTTATGACAACAACCTGTACAGTGTGGGTAAACTGATCAAAATATCATTTACTTGACACATCATCAACTCAATTATGATAAACTGAAGTTTAGTTTGTTGAAATTCATCATAGTGTATATTTGTCAGTCGTAGTACATTGTAATTCACAGTGTGATAGTCACTGCCAGTTGGATAAAAAGTATTACTAAGTTATTTGATTAATGTAAACTCAAAATTTGATATTGCATAATATTATCTAGTTGATACGTTGTTCAAAATTGTATAATGTTGGAGCTGAAGAGACGTACCGTGAAATCATGTGTGTGTTAAAGTTGTATAGTGTGGGAGCTGAAGAGACAGCTAGTGAAATCATGTGTTGGAAAAAATACGATATTTAATAATTGGACATTCAATCAACACATTCAAATTCACTGAGAACAAAAACAAACTCAAAACATGAGTTAATGTTTGACAATGTCCATCAACTTTGATCATAGAGCTAAGTAGAATGACGATACTAGTTGTTGTTTATAGCTCAGTATTCACACTTGGTAATTTCCCTCGTGTCCTTGCAGTCTGTGTATGATACTGTTATGTACAGACACTGTTATGTGCAGATAGTGCTATGTGCAGACAGTTATGTGTAGACACTGTTATGTACAGACACTGTTATGTGCAGATAGTGTTATGTGCAGACACTTATGTGCAGACACTTATGTACAGACACTGTTATATATATACATACACTGTTATGTGTAGTCACTGTTGTGTGCAGACACTGTTATGTGCAGACACTTATGTACAGACACTGTTATGTGCAGATAGTGCTATGTGCAGATACTTATGTGCAGACACTGTTATGTGCAGACACTGTTATGTGCAGATACTGTTATGTGCAGACACTTTATGTGCATCTGATGTCTTTTACATGTACACAACTTGTACTCATTTGCATAAGAAATATCCTAAATTAGATAGACTTAAGACAGTGCATAACTTTGATACAAATAAGTTGTAGAAAATATCTAGAAAGAAAGAAAAATTAATATTATATTTAACATTGTGATACAAAAAAGTTTATTGTACTCTTGAACTCAGTGCCTGTAAATGCAGTCATATCAAGTTTTTGATACATCTAGTAGTTTGTGCCTGCAAGGTGTCTTGTTCTAGTCACTATAGTGTATCTGATTTGTCAATTAGGGACATAATAGCTATCAAGGATAACATAGTTACTCGATCGTCCTAACTCTGTGATTACTGATAAGTGATTCATATATCATAGTCATGGTCTCTTTAGTGAATATTCGTGAATATTGATACATAAATATGAGATTAGCACTTCCGATAATTTGTATTATAACAAACAGAAACACCAAATCTCTGAGTCATTAATTTTGTTTTGAATGTGAAACAAGGTATCCATTGGAACAATAATGTACTATTCCAAGACTTGTGCAATTACTTCACGTACAATTTATATAGAAATCTGTCTATTTAAATTAAAATTGTAACTTAGACATGGTTTATACTTACTGGAACTGTAAAGTACCTTGTATTTATAGATGCCTATGTGAGGCAATGTGTCCCACACATTGCAAGTGAAAGCAACCATTTTTCAATCTCATGGTTTCAGACATGCACCTTTAAACCTCCACTAGCTGTAAGAGGGACATTTTTTCATCAAATAAACCAAGACATATTCATAAAAATGATCAATTACATGTACTTATAAAAAGATAGTGTATCTGTTAATTAGTGGTTAGTACAGTCTATTGATAGTGTAGTGGTTAGCAGCCACCAGTATAGTCTGTAGATAGTGTAGTGGTTAGTATAGTCTGCAGGTAGTGTAGTGGTTAGTTTAGTCTGTAGGTAGTGTTGTGGTTAGTTTAGTCTGTATATAGTGTAGTGGTTAGTATAGTCTGTAAATAGTGTTGTGGTTAGTTTAAATCTTGTCAATGAACAAATGTTAAAGGTTTTGAATCTGTCACCATGTTCAAACTGTACAGTTGTAACTGGAGTATAATTTTTCAATCAGACAACCATGTTAAAATATCAATAATTAGACATTGTAAATGTTTAAATCAGCATGAGTACAGAAACAGGTTAAAATCGTGATCACTGTTGAGGGTGCTGATTTTTGAATGTGGACCCAAAAATATATTTTTTGATTTGATTTATCATGTATACGGCTACAAAAGATGATGTTTAACTCACAGGTGATGCAATACTGTTCACGGTGTATGATATTACAAGTAAGTTACTGTACCCAAACAAACATTTTTAATAAAAAAATTTCCAGTTGTAGCCAGTGCAGCTTTAAAGCCAACATTCATGTCATTTAATTTTCTGTGCAATTCTTAGCAGACATTCAGAAAGCAGGGCATTTTCATTAAGTCCATCCGTGAGTCGATAGGGCTCATAATACTTAACAAATTAGATTTATTTCAAATCTCTGAAAACTCGCAAGTGGTATTATATTAACATGTGGATTGTTTTTGTACAATAGCATTAGTCTAAGAGGTTTATCAAGTTGATATGTATGTATTACTTGTATTGTGAGATACATTAAAACTTTAAATCGTTTGATAATTATCATGTTATTTTTTTAAAGTGTAATCTTTGAATTGATAGCGATATTGGACCAGAAATGTTCTACTTTTCATAGGAAGTGTTAATTTCTTGCCAGACATGATATTTCACATTTACCTTCATTATTTGTAATCTGAACTGCTTAGAAAATACCAGTATGGAGAGAATTAAATTTAAAACTTATGCTGACGTAAAGTCTTAGTACCGGAAAGATAAGGCTTGTTAGGTACTGCTGAATTGACAAATTAGTAGAATATATATTTATTGGTGTATGCAATTAAGAAGCACAAAGTCCAAGGGAAAAGTACAATATGGTAACTATGACTTGCAAGTAGCTCACAGTTCATAAAAGTCCATCAGCTCACACCAGCACTGTACAGCATTTTACAATGTTTGTCATTCAAGCATGTAATACATATTTACATTATAACTGTTGAAGTTTTTTCACTGCTTTCCAGTCCTTTTGTCTCAATTTATATGTCAACCTAAGTGAAATGTTGATATCAAGATAATAGTTATTATTACATTTGCTATGTGCTGATTGCTATAGATTGTTTATATATTCTACTTTAGTCAAAGTTATTATTCTTGATGTTGAAATTATGAAAACTCTTTAAAAGCATTTGTATTTGATGTGTACATTTTTGTGAAGTATTTTGTAAAGTTTTTGTACATTTTGTTGTTATAGATTTTTGTATAGGTTTGAGCAAACTACTTGCTCAGTATAAGGTGTCGTATAGCTGTACACTGAGAGAGATTATTGTCACTGCCAGATTGTATAATATAGTCTTCATAGTTGTACTTATGTGTTTGTGTCATTTCAAGAATATTAATACTGTGTACACTGCCTGTAGTCTTTCGTTGTCCTTGTTTTGATCACTTATACCGCTTTATGAAGAAAGAATGTATTATCTTTAAAGATGTCTATTGCTTAATATAGTTATACAATGTACTCCTTGCCAACTCTTCCCCATTGTTTCAACTGTGCTTTCAATTTCATTTAGCGGACACTCTGTCAGTTAATGGAACATTTTTTACACAAACCCTTACCTTGATGGGTCTCGAACACAGTACCTCTAGTTCTGTGCCTATCTATCCAAAGACATGATCTATAACCACTTCACTACAAAGTGACTTGTGCAGAAAGCAGGTTTCCATATAGACTAGGCCGAGATATATGCGGGATGGGATTTCTATAGTGAATTTTGTAATTAACATGATAATGGGTAACAGGTTATTAACAGGGCTGTAGATAACAAGGTTGAATCTCTGGTGAAAAACCTAAAATTTCACGAATTTGAAGTATAACTTCGTTACAGGGCTAGTCAGAGGCCATTAAATGAAAATAATCGGTCACTCGTGGGTAATATCCATTATTCTGTACCTCTGACAAAATAATGGAGCTTTAACCAAGCATGTCCTATTATTTTCAGTTAATGGCCACTGACTTGACCTATAACTATCAGTTAATGAGTCCTATTTTATCAGTACTGGAGCATTGTTGATGTGTAATATTTGCTATGTCTACCCCTCTCAAAAAGAGAGAAGAGATATAAAGGGTAGGGTGATGCAAGTGAAATGAAGCAACATCTCTTACGGTGTAGAGCAGGGTGTATCAACCCTTGATAGAATAAGGTGTAGAGCAGGGTGTATCAAGATAGAATACGGTGTAGAGCAGGGTGTATCAAGATAGATTACGGTGTAGAGCAGGGTGTATCAAGATAGATTACGGTGTAGAGCAGGGTGTATCAAGATAGAATACGGTGTAGAGCAGGGTGTATCAAGATAGAATACGGTGTAGAGCAGGGTGTATCAAGATAGAATACGGTGTAGAGCAGGGTGTATCAAGATAGAATACGTCGGTGTAGAGCAGGGTGTATCAAGATAGAATACGGTGTAGAGCAGGGTGTATCAAGATAGAATACGGTGTAGAGCAGGGTGTATCAAGATAGAATACGTCGGTGTAGAGCAGGGTGTATCAAGATAGAATACGGTGTAGAGCAGGGTGTATCAAGATAGATTACGGTGTAGAGCAGGGTGTATCAAGATAGAATACGTCGGTGTAGAGCAGGGTGTATCAAGATAGAATACATTAGAATCATGTAAATCATGTAGAGCTAGAGCATATGTTGAACATTTTCTGCATATTGTCTCTGAGCAATGAAACCATCAATTAATATTTCACAGTTTCATGTCCTCTAGATCAATTGTCATCATTTATTCATAGATCTTTGTATGTATACTGTTATACCTTGACTCAAGAGGGCGCTATACTAGAAATGCAGCACTGTCCTTGACATAACTTGGATTTCTAATAGTGCAACACTCATAACACTAGAACATTGATACTATGCTACAACAGTGACAGACAATAAGGTTCGTGTAGTAAACAGAATAGGAGCTGGTTATTTTCGAGACTGTTATGTAAACATGGGTGTTGCATGTAAAAGTATGATATAATATGTATGTTGCTTTATATTTTGTAAATTTATATTTGAATATATGATAATGGTATGACTTAATTTGTTTTAATTTATAAAAGCAGATGAACTGGTTCTGTCTGTTTTCATTTAGCCAAGAGACTTGTCAACTTGGCTATCTGGCTTGAAAATGTTTTTCTATGCTGTCAGAAGCCAGGATGTCAAGTCAGATAGGTATAGACTAGCTTCCATTGCTATTTGTAATGTGCAACATTGTGTTTTGTATTACTGTCAGTGAAAGGTACATTTGATTTGTGATATTTATAAAGTACCTTTGGTCTCTTTTATTGCAACCAAGTAGTATATCATTTAGTGAAATGTCTACAATGCAACTTTTCCCCCTTTTTTGCCAACCAGAATTAGTTTTAATTTGCAATATCCACAATGCAAGGTTGCATGGTCATACTGTACTGCCAACAAAAATGTGTAATACTTTTGTTTTGTTTACTGTGATTTTTTTTAGTTTTATTTCCTAACCAAAGTACATTCATTTGAGCATGTCTGAACCTAAGTTCACTACTAGTGCTATAGGCGTAATGATAATAATCTCTAAGTTCACTACTAGTGCTATAGGCGTAATGATAATAATCTCTAAGTTCACTACTAGTGCTATAGGCGTAATGATAATAATCTCTAAGTTCACTACTAGTGCTATAGGCATAATGATAATAATCTCTAAGTTCACTACTAGTGCTATAGGCGTAATGATAATAATCTCTAAGTTCACTACTAGTGCTATAGGCGTAATGATAATAATCTCTAAGTTCACTACTAGTGCTATAGGCGTAATGATAAGAATCTCTAAGTTCACTACTAGTGCTATAGGCATAATGATAAGAATCATTATAAAAAAAACATACTACATCTCAGTGGTCTTTACAATACAATCAACAATTTTCGCAGTTAAAAATCAACAAATTAAAACATTACAAACTAAACAAGGCAACATCGATATAAATGAAAGTAACAAGAAATTATGTCCCTAAAATGATGAAATTACTTAGCAGTATGGGTATTCATCTAGAAGAATTTTGAATGTGAAAAGGAACATTTTTGAACTTGATTCTCTGCCCAACAGAATGGGTGCATTCTGTAGACAAAATGCTTTGTTTGTGAATGGCTGATAGTCATAGTTTTTCGCAGGCAACCCAGGATGAAGGAAGGCAGAAGAGTGAGGTGACTCACCAAAAGCCAAGATGGCACCCATGAATTTGCACTTTAGGCAAAGTTGAGTTTCTGTGTAGTATTACAGTTTTGATTCATATCTGCAAAAAAGTTCATTAAATTGACCATTTACAATTGGCCACGATATTTAGAAACACTACCTATCGCCATTCAAAGATATATGCAAATATGCCTAGCAACAAGACAACACCCATAGAAAAATCTAAATGATGGCATATATGGTAAAGGTAGCAACAGGCTGGCTGGATAGGCTGTTTTGTTGTATGTCAACCAAAAATGCAATTAGTTAGTTGAGTGTATGATGGCAGATGCAATATTGTTTTGTGTTTAGATGCCAACCAAAAGTACACTCAGTAAAATGCCAACCAAAAGTACATCCACTTTGCAATGTCTAAAATGCCAACCAAAAGTACATCTATTAATGGAGTGAACAGGACTGACAGTTTGCAGGCAAAAGCTCTCAACTTATCAACAGCGTCATCTATCATGGAGTGAACAAGACTGACAGTTTGCAGACAACAGCTCTCAGCTTATCAACAGCGCCCTTTAATGGAGTGAACAAGACTGACAGTTTGCAGTCAAAAGCTCTCAATTTATCAAATTATGTCATGTTTATTGGTTAAAACCTTCAACAGCATTTTTCATAGTTGTAGTTCAGCCAGAGAACTGCACATACGCAATAATTGTTAATTAGTAAAATGACCAAGAACTCACATTGTACTACTTGCACTACTAATGTAGTCTGAAAAGGAACACTGCAGAAGATATAAAGATTTATTTTTTATTGTTTATATGGTTTATGTATTTATTTATTTATATACTTTTCTATGAGTTTCAGAGGTTTGTGTAATTTATTGTAGATTCATTTTAGGGTTTTTGTTCATGTAAAACACTAATCACTGAGTGGCAAAAAGTGTTTTGCACACCATGAATTATTGATGTGTATTCTGAAATGTGGAAATGCAGGTTTACCTAAAGTTATTCTATATGTGTTGAAATGAAGAATGCAATTGTGATAGGGTTATCTTAAATACTGTAGGTACACCTAGACTTGAAAACATACTAAACCCTGCCTAAATACATGTAAAAATACACACAAGAAAGTCATTTTTAACAACCAACCAGGAAAATTAAAGCATGCATTTCTGACCACCATTTGTCAATTTTTAACATGCAAATTATTAACAGATGAAATGGACAGGATATCTTCAAGTCATCATATATTAGCATGTTAGACTTATTATATAACCATTTATTAATGGTTGAATGTACATTAGCATGGTACCCCATGCTCACTGTACAATATTTTACCCATAACGCTCTGATTTGTACTCCCAGACACAAGTATCTGAAAGTCATACACATCTCACTAGTGTATAGTTTTGTATTAGTATTTTTGATAGTAGTATTTTCGAAGTATAAAATTTTGCCACTGAGGATTTTCTGAATACCCACTTTCATCAGTTCAGATATCAATAATTTTTTGTAGGAGATAGCATTTGTATAAATTTTCGACTGTTGAAAGACATGTAAAATATTTTCAAGGAACCTAAGGTAAATGTATGCACACGTTATGACTCCACTTTGAACAGATGTAACACACAAAATTTACTCTTTGGAAAGACTCTCTCTCCAAGTTGGTGATAACTTGCTGTTGAAAGTATTTTATTCAGAGCATGTTTTATTTGGTTGTTGGTACACTTTTATGCAAAAAGTCCACTTTTTCAATTCTTATCAAAGCATACTTTCATTACATACATTCAATCAATCAACTATAATTGTTATAGAAATATGGCTTATTGAGGAAGTCCTAAAATAAAGAATGTCCAATGGCATATAAATCAGACAGTTGTGGGTAAAATATTGTACTATGTTGCTGTCTTGCAATAACCCGATTTCTGCAAATATACATGGTTCCTGGTTCTTTATACTGCTGCAGGTGTTATACTTAAAACTTTACACAAGTTGTGTATTTAAATTAGTTTTTTGTAGGCATAATCATAGATGTAGTATGAAATAAAAATGAAAATTTGCATTTACAAGTTACTGCTTATCATGTGATTATTGTATACAGTCCTTGTGTGTTGTACGTTACTCAATAGTGTACAATGAAGGTATACATGCAGAAAGAGAAATGCATTATCATCTACCCTAGTACTATGACAGCAATCCAGCTACAAGTAACTAGTTTATTTTCACTGTCATCTTGAACCTCTTCAAAGTGTTTAATAGCTGTTGTAATTAAAAACCCTCAATGTATGCATCTGGCTGGAGCACACTCCAATGTTCTCTTAAGGTGCCCAAGCTTCAGATGTAGTTTGTATGCCCCCTATCTTGGTATTTACCTTTTCTTTCATTGTAAAATCTAAACATGCTAAAGCCTTAGTAAGAACCCCACGTTTGGTAGGAGCCATCTCAATACCTCAAGAAGACACCCTGATGTGTTCCCATTTGGTACTCCTGCACTTCTACTAACTGGTATAAAGTATGTGTATATCTCACCATGTCACATGGATATTACATCACTATTAATAGAAGTCATCTCTACATACTACAAGTATACATAAAACCAATGTACAAATCTCAATTTTAAAAATTGCATTCAGCATTTATTTCACCAAACTCCAAGCACAACACAATACCAGTAAAGTTATAGAGTAACAATATGTGTGGTTTTGCAAATGACTGAACTGTCACTGGTTTCTCATTTAACATATATTGTTGTACATGATATAATTCACAAATATATTGAAACAAGAAAATATTAATTTACATGTACTAGATGGTTTATATAAATCAAATATTCTAGACTACTGCAGCAAGCTACCAATATGGCAAATCAAAACAAAGGCTTGCATCTCTAATCCTCTTCATAGCCATCAGGTAGTGCATTGGTTATTTTGTTGTGGAAGGGTGATTTCTGACCATCTCCCCATGGGAAAGGCTGTAGAGAAAGACAATTGAATACTGGTATTACATCACGGACTGTACTTCCTAAAAATAATATGACAGAACCCCATGACATGCAAGTGTAAGTGTGGTGTACTCGGAGTATTTGCACAAGTGCCTGTAGTGTGCTGTGTGAAAGTGGCAGAAAAAATTGAAAGCATGAATGTCATGTGAATTAATCAGTTAGCCAATGTGGAACTTCTTTGTAACCATTGTGACATTCCCCAGAAACGATGGAAAAGTACAGTCAATGTTTACTAATTCAGTAATATTTATAATTTCTTGACCACAGTACATTCATTTTGCTGTTTCAATAGCTCTTTAGTTTACAAAATGAAGATTTGTGGTTAAAAGCAGATTACATACCTTGGTTCTGATTCTCAAATGTGAATATGCTTTGAACTCTGGTCTGTGTTCCATATAATGATCCAGATGGTCTTTTTCAGCTAGATAGGCATTCACCATGCAAATTGCTACACCTGGTATTGCCACAATGAAGCTTAGAAGTTTCCAAGTTTTTGCACCACCTATAATAAAATTCAGAAAATTCATAATTACTAGAAGTAACATCCTCTAACACAAAACTCACATGCACAACATCACTGGCATTCATGTGCCATAGACACAGTAGAAACAGTGCATTCTGGGGAACAGCAATAATTCCTGTTATCGAATTATGTGAAGTTGCATTTGTAAAGGTGTATCAGAAATGTTCACACCCACTAATCCTGGGAAAAGTATACGACAAGTTCCTGTAAAACATTCATTTCCTTTACTAATTAATAATTCTGATTATAGTTTTGATCAATTTATTTTCATTACCAGTTAGTTACATACAAGGAAAGCAAACAAATGAATTGGATTATTTGGCAGGGCAGGTTGGAACAGCAGATACTTGTTTTACATTTTATGGTTATATTAGATTTAGATTATTTTAGTAAATCAACAAGATTGATAGAACAGATATACAAATAAAAACTGGTACAAATTGTTGAATTACAAGGATAAGCCACAAAGTCAAAGACTTGTTTCCAGTGGGTCTAGCAGTGATTCAAGATAGCGACAGGATTAACAAAGGTGTTAACTACATTAAATGAGAAAGAATGAAAGAAATAGGGTAAACGTGGAGTCAAACTTACTAATATTATAACGAATACACTTAGTGTTTTCAATATCCCTTAGTGTACTCATGGATGTATTAGTCTCACTAATACATCCATGGTGTACTGGACAGGTAATAGGTATGATTTGGCCGTTGTGTAAAGGCATTTTTGTGATATCTGTTTCATTGTTGATACTGCTAAATTGTTCTAACAGTACATGTACCTGTTAATAATGTGTCTGTAATGTGTGTGTGCATGAAATGCCAGTGGAACTTCTAATTTGTTTATGAATGTGAACTACTATGAGAAGAGGCCATACAACTGTTCTTATCAAATGACACTTACAGCATTACAATGAATAAATCTGTACCCGGCTTCAAATTTATTCATCAGACTCGGAGCCTCCCAGAGGTTACGACCTTCGAAATATGTGACAATTTGTGCCCTCATTCAATTAAATATATTTGATATCTGGGTTCACCTCACATACTCTTCAATCAGTACTTAGATGAGCTGTTCTATATAACGTCACTATAAAATAAGTATTGGCCGTAAAATCGATTTGCCCTAGTGAGAGTGTATTATTACGATGCCTACGTGCGCGTTGGCTACTGTACCGGCGAGGAGTCGCCATGATGGCCACGAAACTGGGTCATGTCGTTCACATAAAATATGACTAGGAATGTCTAAAGATGTATACATATTCAAAATTTTGCTTATAATAATACCTGCATGATCTCCAGCATGGGCAGCTTGTCCATACTCAGCAGATGCGCGATTAAGCGACGTTGAAAAGGGGCGACGTAAAATTGATATTGCTCGAGACGCCATTTTGCCTACAGAACTACGAATGAAGAAACCCGGATGTAGATGGTACCCTAGGTGTGTAATGATTCTACGAGTAAACGGTTAAATATCCTTTACTTCACAATGTCACAATATTTACTTTTGAAAATCAAGAAATATGTCACTGTTACCATTATTTGTTGACATCTGTGCTCATAAGGTTGGTTAGTGTCATATTTAGATATTTAATAATGCGCTGTCCACAATGATCTTAGGGAGTTATTAATTTTGAACTGTGACCTAACCGGGCATGCAAATTAGGTCCCATGTATATACAATGTACGTGCGTCAGCGAGTAGTCCAGCCTGAGTTTTGTTGACTGGACTGTGTGTTGTTGTCGACAGGTGGTCGGGGGCATTTACTAGTCTACAGGTATTGTATTCACGCATTCATTTTTAGGCTTTCTTGTGTTTTGTAGAGTTCAATTTTTGGACGATTTTGTATGATGTCATGGTTACAGTTGCCACTATTAGTATTACTTCCACTGTGTACTGCTACCATGTACCACTAGTGTAGTAGTACTACTAGATTGAGCTCAGAAGATTGTGACAGAGGATTCGTGTGTTGTTGAAGCAATTTTTTTTCATGTTTGACGGTATTGGAGCTCGCTTTATAGCACCGAACACACACAATACGAATATTTTAGAGTGATAGAGTTCAATGCTGTTTATACTGATTTCTGAAGAAGATACCACTGTAATGTGTACTGATGTTTCATTGACCAATATTACATGTAATGATGTATGATGTAATTTGTAAACCACCTCACAATCACCATGATCATAGACATAGCTAGGATTGATGGATAAGTACCGGGATAAGCAAATATATTACAGTGTCTTTTTTGCATTAAGTTTATAACGTACTGTCTTTAAAAAAAAAAAATTAAGAGGGATATCGTTGATTGCAGTGTTGCCTAGCACGTTGTTCGATCTCATAAAACTAAAATAAATAAACCCACGTCACCTAGGTTCTCATTCCTGGAGGGAGGGAGGGAGAGAGAGAGAGAGAGAGAGAGAGAGAGAGAGAGAGAGAGAGAGAGAGAGAGAGAGAGGGAGGGGGGGGGGGGGTAACTCGGTTTTGATCTTACTCAAAGTTATTTCCACTGGATAAGTTAACACTAGCTCCCAGCTTGGAGTAATTATACTGTCAGTAGAATTACTCCAAGCTCCCAGTAACCATTATATATGTTAGGTATGCCATTTCTTACGCCTTTCTATAAGTCTTTTATTGAAGTGGTTACATGACATTTATATACTTCTTGGGTAATATAAAAGGTCACCACCTTGCCTAGAAACTAACTGATGATAAAAATACAAAACCTGTTGTTCAGTTTATATAGTTACAGGCATTTGGCAGTAAAAACCTTTTTGATATATTTCTATCAGAATGTTCTAAAACCTGAGTCTATTTGTTCTTATACTCATTTATTCTCCATTGATAATACCTACACATACATACATATTACATATGTACATATGTAACATGTGTACGTATACATACATTCGACGTACATACATACATATGTAAGTACGTATGTACATATATACGTACATACATATTACGTACATACGTAACGTATGTACATATGTACATACACACATACATACATACATACATACATACATACATACATACATACATACATACATACATACATACATACATACATACATACATACATACTGTGATACATACATACATACATACATATATCCCACTTTTCCAAGTTCTCACCATATGCCTGCTACACTTTTAGAGCAATCTTATCTGTTGGTCAAACATTGCAAACTTGAAAAAGTGACCCATTTGGATAGCACATAGTACTAATACCCATACTACACATATCTTTTGTCTTTTGGTAGTCTCCCTACTGCAGGATTTGAACCAATATTGTAACAGGTAGATCCTCGGTTGTAGATTGTGGTAGCCTATGAGATCAACTTGATCATTTAATTTGTTGTTTCTTTTATGTTTCATTTCTCTGTTTCTTTCTTTATTTCACAATTTCACTGTTTCAACCATTTCACCATTTTGTTGATAAATAATTTTAGCCAAAAACAATAGCTTTAACATAAAATGATGATTTTTATGTCAAAAAACGAATAAATTGAATTGTCACTTATCACAATCAGTCAGAAGTGGGCAGGCCTACACTGTGTACATGTTTTGGAAAAGTGATGTTCATATGAGGTAGTTTAGCAACAGTGGTATGATCTTTGACCTTAACAGAGATTATTCCTGACTCCTATTAAAGTTATCAAAAAATACCTTAACCCAGATTCTTGTTATCATAGTAAGTATTTGGGTTTGACTGGATGACATTGCTTTTTTATCCTGTACTGTTTTCCTTTGCATCTGTAAGATTTTATGTCTTATGTGTACTATATGTATAGTGGTTATGAGGTCTGAGAAAAGCTTGTAAGTCATTTTGAATTTTTTTAATACAAGTGTGAGATAGGTTGCTGCATCAACAAGTACTTCTTTTAAAGGAAAATAGATTGTTTCAAAAAGTTTTGAAATATTTAGTTTTTGATTTGGTACTCTGGTCAATCTGGTAAATCTTAAAGAATTTTTTCAAATTCAAAGGAAGTGAAAATTAAAAAAAAGAAAGAAACACTGCATGATTATGGCCAGTATAGTTAAAAGCTGTGAATACAAAATGTCTTTCATTTATGTCATTAAAATATTCCATTACCGACAGACTTGAAACATATCTTTATATATGTTTCATCAGCTATGACTTGATTTACAACTTCGTAACATGTTACTCTTTTATTTCCAGGTTCATTTGGAATATGGGTCATTGTACAGGTCAAAGGGTAAAGGTCATTGAATAAAGCTCTGACTATTGATCGTTGCCTTGTCAAAAGTACCTGCCAGATGTCAGTTAAAATCCTCACACAACTGTTTTTATCAACTCTAAGATTCCGTCCACATCAAGTAAGCAGGAGAAGTACAAGTTTATTTTTTAGCAGAGAATTTCAGAATACATCGTCAACATATACCAGACCAGTCACACAACATTACACTAGCCTTAGTAGCAGTCACAACTTTTACATCAATTCTGTGAAAACTGGACAGTATAAAGTTTTACCAGTCACCCGTCACAGCTTCAGCACAATGGGTATATGTAATACAAAGGATGGTAAGTTTACTAACTACTGCTATCACATTTCCTTCTTTATATTCCTTTCCACTTTCCATTTAACTTTTGTTTTAAAGTTGAATTGCAATAGTATTGATGTATAAAATAAATACTGTAAACCTAGATATTTTTGCCAGAAAATTTTGTGATTTTACAGTTTTCAGCTAGTTCTCAAAGACCTATTTTTACTAGTTACCAGACTGGTACACTCTGTTCCATGTACAAGAAGGCATTTTAGTCAATAAAGGCAATACTTATTTTTGCGTTTTAGTTTTCCAATGAAAAAAAGGAAAAGAAGTCTTTAGTGAAAATTTCCAGCCTTACATTAGTTGATGTTACTGCTTTGGAAATGAATAACAGTTTTTATGCTGTAGCCTGGCCTCCTGGGGCCCTTGGGCCGTGGGGGGTTACATTTGTTACTAATGACGTGCTATTGACTTGTTTTGCACAGAGTAGTATAAACACTATAATTGTATTCAATATTATAAATGAAGAGTAGTTCCATTACAAAAGCTTATGAATATAGTTAATATAATCAAGAAGACAATTGTCATTCAAATTAGTACCAGTTATAACACATTGATTATTGTGTACTATTGTAGTCAAGTACCTGTAATAGTGACATTAAGAAATCTTGTGACTGTTTTACATTTTGACTAATAATGAACTTTGCATGACATGTTTTTTCTTTCTTAGACTCTCACAGTTACATGTGTATATTTACCAGTGTTTATAACAGCTAAGTTAAGTTTAACTATAGAGTAATGTGAATAAAGCCTGTTAGATATGGTCTTAATTTCAATATGTTTCCATTTTGAGGAGAAAGGGACCTTAATTTCATTCTTAGATGGTCTCAATTGCAATAAGTTTCCATTGAGAGTAAAGGCTGACAAATGAGAGTGTATATACAGGAGTCAGTTAGCTGATTATGAAATAAATCTTAAAGCATGAAGTGCCTGCAAATTTAAAAGGTTTTGCTTTGCATTTTCCTCATGTAGTAACATACATGGGTTATATTTGTTTACCATTTTAAAAAACAAACATGCAGACTTTTTTTTTTGGAGCAATTCTGTAAACTTTGTTGCAAAATTTATGTTGTGTGAACATTTGGCTGCCTCTAACTTGATGAATTGTACCCCAGGCCTGTAGTTACACTGTAAGACTGCACTAGCTGCAACTGAAATGTTGCTTTAAAAAAGTGTTTTATCAGGTGCAGTTTTAACATGGTGACAGATTCAAAACCAAGCTTTTGCTCAAGATTTACACTTACAACTACAATATCTACAGATAATATTAACCACTTGGTAATTAACAGAAACAATGGGTTTTTTTTATAAGTAAATAAATATATTGTTGTTGATATATCTTTGGTCATTTGATGCAAAACTGTCAGTTGTAGCTAGTGCAGGTTTAAGGCCAAGGATTTTTATTATTGAAAGTGTAGAATTTGTTAGTAATGATACAGTAGTATTTTCAACTTGTTAGGGTTTTCATGTGTTTATGCTACTAAAAACATCTTTTTCAGATGCTTTCCTTTCAGGGTATATTTCTACCATAGTTTCTCCTGCATGCTGCCAACTGCTTTGAAAATTTATACTGCAGTTGATGTGAAAACAGCCCTTTGCTTTGCTTGTTTTAACCAGCTTTCTAATCACGTATGCTTAATCACTAGCTTCCATTCAAAACACTGGCAATGCAGCCTCTGGTAGCATCACAGCAAATGGCAAAGGTAACAAACAATGCTTAATGACTGCATGCACCATGATTTTATTATTGTAAGTGTAAGGACACAAAGGGTGATATGTAAGTAATACCAAGTGCTAATAATTAATGGTTTTCACCTGTTGAAGACAATTACACTCATTGTATACAGTACATGTAATGTACTTGCACAATCTTTGATCTTATTCTTAATACAGGATTCAAATTTGTACAGCTGTGCTCCTATGACTTAAATAGAATTATTGTTATAAATGTGATGGGCAGGACATGAAATGATAATATAGTTGTCTAGTAAAGAAATTTACATACACATGAAATGATAATATAGTTGTCTAGTGAAGAAATTGACATACACATGAAATGATAATATAGTTGTCTAGTGAAGAAATTGACATACACATGAAATGATAATATAGTTGTCTTGTGAAGAAATTTACATACACATGAAATGATAATATAGTTGTCTTGTGAAGAAATTGACATACACATGAAATGATAATATAGTTGTCTAGTGAAGAAATTGACATACACATGAAATTATAATATAGTTGTCTAGTGAAGAAATTGACATACACATGAAATGATAATATAGTTGTCTAGTGAAGAAATTGACATACACATGAAATGATAATATAGTTGTCTAGTGAAGAAATTGACATACACATGAAATGATAATATAGTTGTCTAGTGAAGAAATTGACATACACATGAAATGATAATATAGTTGTCTAGTGAAGAAATTGACATACACATGAAATGATAATATAGTTGTCTAGTGAAGAAATTGACATACACATGAAATGATAATATAGTTGTCTAGTGAAGAAATTTACATACACATGAAATGATAATATAGTTGTCTAGTAAAGAAATTGACATACACATGAAATGATAATATAGTTGTCTAGTGAAGAAATTTACATACATGAAATGATAATATAGTTGTCTAGTGAAGAAATTGACATACACATGAAATGATAATATAGTTGTCTAGTGAAGAAATTGACATACACATGAAATGATAATATAGTTGTCTAGTGAAGAAATTGACATACACATGAAATGATAATATAGTTGTCTTGTGAAGAAATTTACATACACATGAAATGATAATATAGTTGTCTAGTGAAGAAATTGACATACACATGGAATGATAATATAGTTGTCTAGTGAAGAAATTGACATACACATGAAATGATAATATAGTTGTCTAGTGAAGAAATTGACATACACATGAAATGATAATATAGTTGTCTAGTGAAGAAATTGACATACACATGAAATGATAATATAGTTGTCTAGTGAAGAAATTGACATACACATGAAATGATAATATAGTTGTCTAGTGAAGAAATTGACATACACATGAAATGATAATATAGTTGTCTAGTGAAGAAATTTACATACACATGAAATGATAATATAGTTGTCTAGTGAAGAAATTTACATACACATGAAATGATAATATAGTTGTCTAGTGAAGAAATTTACATACACATGAAATGATAATATAGTTGTCTAGTGAAGAAATTTACATACACATGAAATTATAATATAGTTGTCTAGTGAAGAAATTTACATACACATGAAATGATAATACAGTTGTCTGGTGAAGAAATTTACATACACATGAAATGATAATACAGTTGTCTAGTGAAGAAATTTACATACACATGAAATGATAATATAGTTGTCTAGTGAAGAAATTGACATACACATGAAATGATAATATAGTTGTCTAGTGAAGAAATTGACACACATGAAATGATAATATAGTTGTCTAGTGAAGAAATTGACATACACATGAAATGATAATATAGTTGTCTAGTGAAGAAATTGACATACACATGAAATGATAATATAGTTGTCTTGTGAAGAAATTTACATACACATGAAATGATAATATAGTTGTCTAGTGAAGAAATTGACATACACATGAAATGATAATATAGTTGTCTAGTGAAGAAATTTACATACACATGAAATGATAATACAGTTGTCTAGTGAAGAAATTTACATACACATGAAATGATAATATAGTTGTCTAGTGAAGAAATTTACATACACATGAAATGATATAGTTGTCTAGTGAAGAAATTTACATACACATGAAATGATAATATAGTTGTCTAGTGAAGAAATTTACATACACATGAAATGATAATATAGTTGTCTAGTGAAGAAATTGACATACATGAAATGATAAACATCGAGGAATAATTAGATGTTATTCCTCAATATTTTTCTTCGTTCAGCTGAGGAAAATACGAGTGACCTAAAGGGCGTCTGTCACGATGAGTCGCTAGACTTGATAATTTTATGATTACCATCATATGTAGATTTGTTAAGAATTATGATAAAGTTTATCCAACTGTTGCATGGCTACTATTACTTTCTTTGCATGGTAACTTAGATCTCATCCAGTGTTTTTCAGTAAATATCATTACAGCTTGTATCTATACTAGTCTGTAAATATCATTACAGTTTGTATCTACATGTATACTAGTCTGTAAATATCATTACAGCTTGTAACTATACTAGTCTGTAAATATCATTACAGCTTGTATCTATACTAGTCTGTAAATATCATTACAGCCTGTATCTATACTCGTCTGTAAATATCATTACAGCTTGTATCTATACTAGTCTGTAAATATCATTACAGCTTGTATCTATACTCGTCTGTAAATATCATTACAGCTTGTATCTATACTAGTCTGTAACTATCATTACAGCTTGTATCTATACTAGTCTGTAAATATCATTACAGCTTGTATCTATACTAGTCTGTAAATATCATTACAGCTTGTATCTATACTAGTCTGTAACTATCATTACAGCTTGTATCTATACTAGTCTGTAAATATCATTACAGCTTGTATCTATACTAGTCTGTAAATATCATTACAGCTTGTATCTATACTAGTCTGTAAATATCATTACAGCTTGTATCTATACTAGTCTGTAAATATTACAGCTTGTATCTATACTAGTCTGTAAATATCATTACAGCTTGTATCTATACTAGTCTGTAAATATCATTGTGTTCGGGATGATGGTAAAGAGTGCCAAGACTTGACTAAATGATGTATAGTGAATACAACCTAAAAACTTGTGATTGATAATCTACAGTCTCATCCTCCATTCAAATAGTTACATTCTTAGACTAAGTGTTTTTTATACATAATTATGACAATAGATCTGAATCTGAATCTGAAATGATTTGGAATCCAACTGATGATTCCTTCATCTGTAAAATTTTGTTCTTTCTTATACTTACTTTGTCACATTTAGGTATTTTCCCAGGAATCTCTGCTTTTCGAATAATTTGTTAGTGTGCCACAGTCCTTCTATCACTAATGCCTAATGTTGGAGTTTTTGTTGCAATTGTGTCTACGTGCCACAATAAATTAGTGCCAAAGATAAGTTCATAGTGGGCACAACACATTACAGTTAACTGTCATGCTACTATGTCAAAACGCTAGCACTAACAATCTGGTCACCAGTAAATTATATGCATGACAGTATTTTCAACTTCCTCTGTACGGACAATAGGTATGAATGCTTCCCTGCATTTCCAGCCTTGTGATAGAGGGACTGTGAGAAAGTTAGACTGTGGTGTATAAGTATGTCTTTCCACTGTGGAATTGTCAAACTAATTATTAATTGTAAAGATAATAATAATTAGACAATGTGATATAATATATTCTACAGCATGCTTTGTGTATTAGATGTTAGGTGTAGTATTTCAAGAAACACTGCAGATGAACTAGTGTAATGCATTGCTAATTATGTTTTTTATCTATCCATTGCTAACACTGTCAGACATTGAAACTGTCTGATCTTTCAAATAAATGTTGTTGTCTATTTTCTTAGCAGTTGACCAACATGGGGTTGGAGCCATGCCTAAACCAGAGAAAATAGTACCAGTGGAAGCTGTCGTTTGCGAAGTAGATGATATGAAAGATGGCGAGTAAGTCTGACAGATTTTATTCTTGATTTGGATCACAAGTTTTTTAAGAGAAAAGTCACATTGTACTCAGATCAAATGCCAAATGTATTAAATGCCCAATGGAAAATATATTAGTGTTGATGTAATGAGTGATACGATGTATTAAATGCCAAATGAAATAAATTTAGTCTTGATTTAATGAGTGATACAAGTATCTCAGTATGTCACAGAAAAAATAAATAAAGGTAGCACAAACAGATGATAATATGACAGAAGTCTATGTCAAGTGAGTGCAAGTATGGTGCACTCAGGGTATTTGTATGAGTGCTTGCAGTGTCCTCTGCACCCGTACTTTCACAAGCGTAGCAAGTGAAAGTGCAGCAGAAAACACTGCAAGCACAAGAGCAAATACCCCTGATTATCCACACTGGAATTCACATTGCATGGGGTTCTGTTATTATTACATATGTTTATCTGACACAGCAAATTTCCATAAAAATCATAAAAATCATACAGCATGATCATGCGATTTCATGTGTAATGAACGTGTGTGTCCTCATTTGCATATCATTTGCATGCAGGTATGCAATAATGTTTTTGGTATTGCACTGCACTGAAAATGCCACTAGTATGCATGTGCATCAGTGCAAGTTATCTCTGGTACATAATTATGTGTAATAATAGTGAAGTCTGAAGACTTCTTTCTATTAGGTCAATAATGGTGATGTTTTAAAAGTATGTAGAATAAAGCAGAAAGAAAAAGAAAAATATCACCAGAACTGCTATCATCTTCGTCAACGTCATCAGTATCAAAGTTTACATTTATATCTTTTTTCAGGATGCGTGAAGTTGATGTTGGTCCAGGCAAAGCTCTCCTTATCAAAGAACTTGGAGCTTTCAGTGCTATTGGTCATAAATGTACACATTATGGGGCACCTTTGGTCAAAGGTAAGAAATCAAGTCAAGACTATACCATGGTATAATGTACATCTAAGATTACTCTTCTATCTAGGGACAGAATCAATATTGCACTATCAAGGCTTTTAGCTTTAGTATTATCACAAGATGGTCAAGTGACACACACAACTAAGGGATAGAACAGAGTATTGTATAAATGAGATGACAGAGAACAACATATATGTATCAATTTATTTCACCATGAAATAATATTACATAAAATGAAACGGAACTTGCCATAAATCACTGATACACTCATCAGGTTTGTACAAAATCAAGAATAAAGCTTATATACGTATTATGGTGATGACAGGCCCTGCTACTAATTATCTAATGAATTATAGTCCACATGGCAGCAAATAGCCATAGACGCGAAATGTGGAGCTCAAATGGCTGTCAGCGAGTCCATATGGTATTGTATACAATTATCTGCAAGTCATGAACTCACCCGTTTTACACGGTACTAAGTACAGTTAATGTCTGTAGTCCATTTCACCATTGGCAAATTAACGTAGTTTCCCATTGGTGTAGGTTGAGTTCCTGGTATTGAATGCAATACCAGTCAGGTGGTAGCACACAGTAGCCAGCAAACCAGCAGCAACAAGTAGTGTTAACCTTCAGGCCTTGATGTTAGGAGAAGCATGTGATCACTGGTTTAGAGAGTATTTGAAGGTGTCTGCTTAACGATGATTGGGTATACACAAACCCCAGCAGATGTTTAGTTGTTGACATGTAAATTAGCCGACATGTAAATTAGCACACTGTCATCACTAAAAGGTCCCTGACCTATACCTGTCATCACCATTCATCAAAACGTCACTAGTACAGTAAATTTATAAATCTATATTCAAAACCACAACCTTGTGACAACTACCGTAGGTTGCCATCATAACAGAGTCAGCTTCACTTATATGTTAGAATGCTGAGTCAAATATACACAAAGTCTTGCCTCAATCCCTTTCACTGAAACTCAAAAATTTGGTTAGGCCTAGAAAAAAAACATTGTTTGGTTCTGATTACCCGACCCTACCTAGTTTTTCACTGCCGAGAAATAGTGGACGCAGAAACTGACATCAACTTAAAAAGACAATATAAAACTGTTCTTCCAATCTGTAATGGCTGTACATCTGATGGGAAGAAACCAATAACACAGAGACCATATGGGAAACAACGGAAAACATAACTACCTGAACTAGATACTCACACATTAAAAAAAATATAATGAATAAAATAAAGAATCTCCCTACCCCACCTGTTCTAAAATTGAGCATAATTGGAACCACACAATTTTTTTTATTAGGCCTAATATGTATAATCAAAGTAGCTTCATCTGTAAATACAACTATATAGTATTGTTATCACACCAAAGAATTTTTTATTTGTACTGAAGTATTTCCATACCAAGTCATTCAGAAACAGTATGACACCTAAGAATGGAATCACAGTTGTTGTAATTCTTATGCACTGTCTTGAATTTAGACTGTCGCTTACTTCCATGTGTATGTAAAGAAGGTGGAAAGTTTTTATACATTCTGTTACTGTAGATTGCATGACATTGTACTTTTAAATTAATACAGTCCTAAACTATAGTGTGATGTTTCATAATGTGGAAAGTGTGTCTATAATTATGTATTTATGTATTTGTACATGTAATTAGTTTTGATTTATTTACACTAGGTGTTTTGTGTAATGGAAGAATTCGTTGTCCTTGGCATGGAGCATGTTTTAATGCACAGTCTGGTGATATAGAAGATTATCCTGGTTTAGATGGAGTGCAGAAATTTGAGGTAAATGTTGAATTTTGCCATAAGTGAATAAATTCCATTGTTATGATATAGTCATGTGCAATATGTCATATTCCAGTTACAGAAGTTCTGGCCATTTCACAGATAAGCACCTTTAGGGCACACCAGATCTGGCAAAGTGAGGGCTAAAATTTGTATATGGCCACTGGTTACTTGAAGCAGTCAATGAAATATGCGTGAAAGAACTCTGAATGTTCTTAAGAGAATATTATGATAGTGGTTCAGCATGTTTTGATTACTGGTAGTCACTAATAAAATAGTATTGTGGGAACAACATAGAGAATGAGTGGTATCTTTATGGCTGCTGTCATTCTGCTGTGATGCTGTACTATACAGGCCCTTACTTTCTGCCACCGAACAGCTTGTGAACAGCACTCCTAGTGGCTAAACCATAAAATCTTTTATCTTTCCTGTAATTGGAATATGGCATATTGTAAATTGTTGAATGTGGATAGGGTTTGCTCACTAGGTGATCATAATATTTTTTTCATAATTTTCTTTTATTATTGCAGGTTGACATCCAGGATAATAAAGTAGTGGTAAAAACCCATAAAAAGGTAAGAAAGCATAAAGTCAGTAAAACTTTGTACTGCACCAGGCAATCTTAGCTTTCGACCCAAGTCCTCAGATCTTCTTTAGAGATGTAAAGTCACAGTGTTTATGTATGCATGACTTCAAAATATAGTCCCAGACAGATAGTAGAGTTTACCAGCTAATCACTGTTTAGAGATATTTGTATATTCTGATGTACATAGCTTCCTTTGATTCAACATGACTTCACATCACTGAAGAAGACCTGATGATTCAGGTTGAAAGCAAGGATTTATCTACAAACATTTTGGTGCTTTTTTTTTTTTTTTTTACCTAAGTTTACATTTGTTTGTAACTGCACAGCTGAGTCATCATTATATTACACAATAAGTTTGTCCTTTGATATAATGAAATATTGAACCCCTGTAATTGTTTTAAAATGATAACAGATACATGAGAGAGACAGAATGATCAGTTTATTACAACTTGGTTTGCGCCTATTTCAGTTCATATAAATATGTTATGTCTAAATATCTATAAATATGGTCTTTGTATAGGCTCTTGAAAAGTCAAGAAGAATTCAGGAAATGTGTAGTAAATCACCTGATGAAGAAAGTACTATACTCCTTATAGGAGGAGGTAAGGATTACTAGAAAAAATGTGCATCTCTTCTGTCTCCAGTTCTATGCATATGCCTTTCCACACTTTCTCACAATTATCAAATTTCATTTGTGTGCAAATTTATATTTCACATGAAATCCATCACTGCTTGCTTTACTTGCAAGTCATAATCTTAGCCAATCAGCAGACTGCTATTGTTAGCTATGTAGTGTAATGCATATTTGCAGAAATCAAATTTGATAATCTTAGCAAAACACTGGATATTACCTATAGACATTACTCTTGTTTTGTATCACACTAGCATTTTGAAATTTATATGATTTTGAAAATCAGATAATTGTAAATGTTCCACTCGTAATCATATCTGTTATTGTAACACATAGGTGCAGCATCAACTGTGTGTGCAGAAACACTCAGACAGGAAGGATTCAAAGGAAGAGTTGTCATAGCAACCAAGGAAAACTTTCTTCCATATGACAGACCAAAACTTAGCAAGGTGAGAATAGTAATGTATGTATGACAACTACAGTACTGTACATTTGTTTCCAAAACAGTATGATGTAATTATGTGTCCATGACAACACCCTTTATACCCTGTCCTTTCTATTACTGTAACAGGCTTTAGACAGTGCTGCAGCTGACATAGCTCTTAGAGATAGTAATTTCTACTCTGTGTATGATATAGAAGTGTTGACAGAGAGAGAAGCTGTTTCCATAGATACTGTCCTTAATGCTGTTACATTCCAAAATGGTGAAAGTATCAATTATGATCAGCTGTTGATTGCTACTGGTGGAAGGTAAGTTCATTTTGATGTATAGAGCACTTGTCTGTCTATTTGTATGTCACAGTGGCTCCACAGGTCTGTCACTTATTTGGTCTCTGTCTGTCTGTCTGTCTGTCTGTCTGTCTGTCTGTCTGTCTGTCTGTCTGTCTGTCTGTCTGTCTGTCTGTCTGTCTGTCAGTTTGTCTATATGTGTATAACTTGTGAGATGTTTTGTTTGTCTTACAGTTAGTTTCTTTACTCTTTAATTTATAATTCTAGATATCTATCTGACATTCATTTTTCGTCAAAAAAAGATTAGTGCTTCCACGATATGGATAGTGATTGGTATGAGATTTAGAATAAATAGTCCAATGTATGGATAGTGATTGGTATCAGATTTAGAATAAGTAGTCCAATGTATGGATAGTGATTGGTATCAGATTTAGAATAAGTAGTCCAATGTATGGATAGTGATTGGTATCAGATTTAGAATAAATAGTCCAATATATGGATAGTGATTGGTATCAGATTTAGAATAAGTTGTCCAATATATGGATAGTGATGGGTATCAGATTTAGAATAAATAGTCCAATGTATGGATAGTGATTGGTATGAGATTTAGAATAAGTTGTCCAATATATGGATAGTGATGGGTATCAGATTTAGAATAAGTAGTTCAATGTATGGATAGTGATTGGTATCAGATTTAGAATAAGTAGTTCAATGTATGGATAGTGATTGGTATCAGATTTAGAATAAATAGTCCAATGTATGGATAGTGATGGGTATCAGATTTAGAATAAATAGTCCAATGTATGGATAGTGATGGGTATCAGATTTAGAATAAGTAGTTCAATGTGTGGATAGTGATGTGTATGAGATTTAGAATAAGTAGTTCAATGTATGGATAGTGATGGGTATCAGATTTAGAATAAGTAGTCCAATGTATGGATAGTGATGGGTATCAGATCTGGAATAAGTAGTTCAATGTATAGATAGTGATGGGTATCAGATCTGGAATAAGTAGTCCAATGTATGGATAGAGATGGGTATCAGATTTAGAATAAGTAGTCCAATGTATGGATAGTGATGGGTATCAGATTTAGAATAAGTAGTTCAATGTGTGGATAGTGATGTGTATGAGATTTAGAATAAGTAGTTCAATGTATGGATAGTGATGGGTATCAGATTTAGAATAAGTAGTCCAATGTATGGATAGTGATGGGTATCAGATCTGGAATAAGTAGTTCAATGTATAGATAGTGATGGGTATCAGATCTGGAATAAGTAGTCCAATGTATGGATAGAGATGGGTATCAGATTTAGAATAAGTAGTCCAATGTATGGATAGTGATGGGTATCAGATTTAGAATAAGTAGTCCAATGTATAGATAGTGATGGGTATGAGATCTAGAATAAGTAGTCCAATATATGGATAGTGATGGGTATCAGATTTAGAATAAGTAGTTCAATGTGTGGATAGTGATGGGTATGAGATCTAGAATAAGTCGTCCAATGTATGGATAGTGATGGGTATCAGATTTAGAATAAGTAGTTCAATGTATGGATAGTGATGGGTATGAGATCTAGAATAAGTAGTTCAATGTATGGATAGTGATGGGTATCAGATTTAGAATAAGTAGTCCAATGTATGGATAGTGATTGGTATGAGATTTAGAATAAGTAGTCCAATGTATGGATAGTGATGGGTATCAGATCTGGAATAAGTAGTTCAATGTATGGATAGTGATGGGTATCAGATCTGGAATAAGTAGTCCAATGTATGGATAGTGATGGGTATCAGATCTGGAATAAGTAGTTCAATGTATGGATAGTGATTGGTATCAGATCTGGAATAAGTAGTCCAATGTATGGATAGTGATAGGTATCAGATTTAGAATAAGTAGTCCAATGTATGGATAGTGATGGGTATCAGATTTGGAATAAGTAGTTCAATGTATTGATAGTGATGGGTATCAGATTTGGAATAAGTAGTTCAATGTATGGATAGAGATGGGTATCAGTTCTAGAATAAGTAGTTCAATGTGTGAATAGTGATGGGTATCAGATTTAGAATAAGTTGTCCAATATATGGATAGTGATGGGTATCAGATTTAGAATAAGTAGTTCAATGTATGGATAGTGATGGGTATCAGATTTAGAGTAAGTAGTTCAATGTATGGATAGTGATGGGTATCAGTTCTAGAATAAGTAGCCCAATGTATGGATAGTGATGGGTATCAGTTCTAGAATAAGTAGTCCAATGTATTGATAATGATGGGTATCATATCTAGAATAAGTAGTCCAATGTATGGATAGAGATGGGTATCAGTTCTAGAATAAGTAGTTCAATGTGTGAATAGTGATGGGTATCAGAAGGTCAAACCTCTTCACTCATTATATGCAGTGAATACTCTGTGGTGAGTGTTGTATTCTTTGTCCCTTCAGACCTAGAGTCCTTCCCATACCAGGTCATGACCTTGAGAATGTCTGTCTTCTCCGTACACCTGATGATGCCAATAAAATTGCAAAACTTGCAAAGGGTAAACGTGTCGTCATTGTAGGGACATCATTTATTGGTGAGTACTGCCAAATATTCTTATGTTATTTATAAGGAAGAGCGAGAAGTTAAGCAGATCTAACTTTCTTAACCATTTGCAATGAACCGGTTCAGACAAAGTGGAAACACATGCATCCATGACATTGTGACTCTCCACTGTACACATCTGAATTCATATTTACAATGAGTAACACTGAAGTAAAACACTTTTTCTATGTGTTACACTCATTTATAGCCTTCATATTAAGTGTGAAAGTATACTGTTTCAATTGGTTTATTTACAAGCCAAGCATGTGGCCTTTCTAATGTGGTCAATTAACAAATGAAACAGTATACTTTTACACATGATGTGGATGCTATAAATGAGTGTAGCACATAGAAAAAGTATTTTACTTCAGTGTGAACAATCATAATTTACTGCCTTTTAAGTGTCTATCCCCAGATGTAAGCTTTCTTTTTAGGACCTCAACCTTTGACATTGACTTAACTTTGGGGGTCAGTTACCAAAAAGCAAGCCATTTCTTGCTGACACTTTGTAGTATTTATTTGTTGCCACCATTTATATCATAAAGTCATGCCACCATTTTTGTAAAATCATGCATATAGAAGTAATTTTTGATGGTGCTGTGTCTTGTATGAACACTTGTTGTAGTTACTGTGTTTACATCTATAAATAATCATAAATTTTCTGACATTTAAGAGTCAATTCTATATTTTGTTGCTGTAAATTTTCATCATCAATTTATCCAAGTGTGCACAATATTGATTTGATTGTTAAGTAACTCTACATGTAATGATTAATTTTGATGACATCTTGATATTTCAATATTTACATCTGTAGATTATTATTACTAAGTTCATCAGTCATGAATTAGCATTTATAATTGTATTTAATAATTTTGAATATTTTCATGTTATTTACACCACAGCACAGCACAGAAATGACAATTTTAATACTCTAACAGTAGTATGATTATACCTCGCACAAGCTAGAGTGTCCGTGTTGAAACAAAAAATAAAATGGAATTTAAACCGTGGTCATTTTATGTCATGACAATTCATGTTTATGTCATTGGTTCTGCAGTCAAAACATTCCAAAATCATCATTATTTTTCATAGATTTCTCACAATATGCTTGTAGAGGTATCATGTAGTTAAATCAAACCCACTATTTGGCTTCATTCAGCCAGAGAAAATATGTGACCCACTGGTTTTATCACTACTCCTTTTTTGACTCATAGTGGCAAGGCCCTTTAGGTCATTTGTATTTTCTTTAGTTGAATGAAGAAAAATATTTGGGAATACCATTTAATTTTGTACTAATTACTATTTTTGTTGTGTTAAGATTAATTCAACAGGAAAGAGATTGATTGGTCCATGATAACCAGGGTTTTCAAATTTACTTGGTGCCAATTTTCATTTTGTTTTCTTCTAAGTTCTAAAAATTTAACATATTTCTCTACTTTCTAAAGTGTGTGATCATCTAAAAACCTCATTCATTCATTCCATATTCTAATACTAATGCCAGTTACTTCATGTACAAAACTTACTAATAACCCTGTATTAAGATTGTGAAAATATAACTAATAACATATACTGCATATGATGGATGAATTATGCCAAGTTTGCATTGGATAAAATCAGTTTCAGTCATTTGCTCAATCTGATCCTCATAAGATCCCTATCATAAAGTGTTTTCACTAAGGTTTGTGGACCCAGGTAATAGAGAGGAAAATCTTATAGATTTTCAGTATTTTCCATGCCAAGTACCAACATTTTAGTGTGAAAGCGCGGTAAATTAACTGGAGAACTCCAGATAGAACTTACTACCATCATTATAAAAATAGTCCTATACTGTCTAAATGCCATATGGAAATATATAGAAGGCAAATTTATCAAGATGCTTATATTAAGATTCAGAATATTTTATTTTCCCATGACTTCCTTAAAGTGAAATTAAATAGTGGCTGGAACTGTCATGCATTGAGGAACTTTTGAAACTTTGGAAAAACCTATTGTTATGTCTTTGTGCAGTGCATCTTTCCTGGAAAGAGAAGTGAAATTGGGATTTTAGCAGTTGACATTTCTAGGGCAACGCAAAGCTGAGAATTGAACCTTTGGAAATGGGAAACTTACACTATATTTGAAAATCTTATACCATTACACTCAGTGGATATGTACGTAACTTTGACATTTCAACTTGTGTTGATCTTCCAGCAGTGTATATGGTTACAGGACTTGACATTGTGTGTTATTGTTTTGTAATAGCATAATAGGAGTAACAATAAACATGCAAAAGTTGGAAGAGTGATATCCGTTTTCACAGTTTTCTCAAAGAACATAAAATGTGTTTTGTTCTTAGTGGAGCAATTGCAGGCATTTTGATTGCCTGGTCTTTAAAATCTACAATAATTTCTCATGAATAGATTGATAAGAATTTTCATGTTCAGGAACATCAATATTTTTTGCAATGTATCATGCAAACTAAAATTGTACTTTTTGAATAGTCTATCATATTTTGGAATGCAAAAATTAGATGCATATATACATATGTCTTGTACTTTTGATAAGAAAAATATGATGGCTCTACATAATTTGAACTGAGGGGAAGATACATCTTGGTGGGTTTGTGAACCATGACAAACAACTGATTCCATCATCTGAAGTCAGGATGTTCTTGGTGTCATTTCCACATGTGCCAGTATGTAATGCAAAGACAAAGTTAGGGAAGTTAAAGACATGCATTCTTGTTCGCAAAACATTCATGTTATGTTAGTTTTAGTTTGTAAGTGGTTTAGTTAGCATTTTACTTCTGTTACCCTTGGAATTTGTATAGTTTTGTTTTGTTTCGGGTTAGGGTATAGGGTTAGGGTTAGGATTAGGGTTAGGGGTTTGTTTTACTTTTCAAACAATCAGTCATTGTCCCAGCA
The DNA here is from genome assembly GCF_964340395.1 of Glandiceps talaboti. NCBI lineage: Eukaryota > Metazoa > Hemichordata > Enteropneusta > Spengelidae > Glandiceps > Glandiceps talaboti. The sequence goes on along the minus strand of NC_135566.1, from coordinate 123,827 downwards.
CATTCAAATTGATCAGTGTCCAATTCTTACTTTTACTTTGTTGTCTGATAGAATAAATTAATCTATGCAAAATTTCAGAAAAGACTGACAAGTATACAAACACACTCTGAAGCTATAACAACATAACTCAACAACACAAAAACAGATTTGATGTTTGGGACCACTTTCCCCTCTTTATCCTTACTTTTCTCTGACTAGGAATTGAAGTACCTTCACTGGTTCAACATTCACTAAATTTAAACTCGTGTACTCTTGTAAAATTCAGATTGGTAGGGCTGTATATGTAATGGCAGTATAAAGTCTGAGATAATTGCTGTCAATATCTTTTTAAGGAGTAGTGGCTTTTTTGAGCTGTCAAACAATTGGAATGAGAACTGAAGCACCCAACAATTATGCTAATAATCTAATAATCTAAATTCATACGTGCAAAACAGTCATGATGTATATACATGATGTAAGCTTTTCAAATGAGGCGTTAGCCTCACGTTACCCAGGGTTCTTTTCATGGCCTGTTGAGAGCCCCTGGAGACAAAGAAATGTTGATTGCTTAAAATTCTAATTTTACTTCTCTTTTTAGCTCCACTGTCAGCAAGAGCTGAGCAGAGTTTAAGGGTTAGGTTGGTTATCCGTCATCATCTGTCTTCCTTTTTCTGTTGTTTGTCAGCTTTTTCTATTTTCATCTTCTTCTCCAAAACCGAGTCAGAATGTTTTGATATTTGGTGTGCATGTCTCTTTTGGGAGGTTATTCAGGTTTATTCATACCGAGTTGGTATGAGTCGGTTTCTATTTGTAGTGAATTTTTGGGGTGTTTTTGGTAAAAAATAGTTTCAACTTCTTCTCCGAGACCAGTTGTCGGATTGCTTTGATATTTGGTGTGCAAACCTTTGGGGGAGGCTATTCAGGTTTGTTCATGTCAAGTTGATAAGAGTCATTTTCTGTGTGTGTGTGTGTGTGTGTGTGTGTGTGTGTGTGTGTGTGTGTGTGTGAACAACTTAAAGTCAAAAACCACTTGACCTTTGCCATATTAGTGGCTGGGTGCAATTTACCTTGGGTGTCTAATTGGGAAATTCAAATCAAAATGATCAAACCATAATGTGTAATGTTTTTCCTTGGTTTAAAACCTCCCAATTGCATTTATGCTAGTTTCAGCCACACTTTAATTGCCTTGAAATGGTGAAATTGAGTACTTAAGTGTCTTGTCTAACCTCAGACCACCACACAAGTGTGGTTTGTTTGGTGGTGTGAGGTCTAACTGTAGATCCTGATGTATCTGCTCCATGATCTATGTCTATTAACAAAGATAAAGTCTACTGACATGTTTATTGTTAACCATACTATTAAAAAACCATTAGTCCTCATATCATGATAACAAACAACACTTGAAGCATCAAATATAACCTGCAACTAACGATGTACTTGTTCAGTGATTGTAGAAATCTATTTGCAATCTAACTTAGTTGCATGTACAAGCATTTGATAAGAGTGATACTACCTTCAGCATGGAAGAGAGCTGAATCAAGTAGACATTTCCCTTATGCTTCAAAATCTGAAACAAACACATTTCATTTCACGACATATTTGTAGTGTTTGAGCTGTCCTTGCATCAGTGTGAACATCTCATTTCCCTTCCATATGCCACTATGCTTTATTTCCATTTCTATCTTCTGGCTTTCTTTCTTCTACTAGGAATGGAAGTTGCTGCCTATCTCTCGGACAAGGCTGCTAGCATTTCAGCAGTGGGGCTTGAAACAACACCTTTCGAGCTAGCAGTTGGACCACAAATTGGAGCCTCCCTTAAGAGGGTAGATCAGTGATTCCTTTATTTTTATGAGTGTACCCCTTGCCTTGTGTTGTAATACAGATACATGCATGTTTTTTTGTGGTTTTTGTTTATTTTGTATATTTTTTGCATGTAACTAGGAATGGAAGTTGCCAGCTTTCTTGTTGACAAAGCCAATCATATCACTTTACTCAGTGGCAGCAACACTGCATTTCAAGCTACATTAGGGGAACAGGTTGGAATGGTTCTCCAGCGGGTGAGAGATTTTTTGCAGTGATGTCGTCTTTCATTCATTGCTTGCCTGTGTGTTTGCATACCCGACTGGCATTCTTCACTGCATGTTTTCAAATTCTCATAGTGTGAATATCATATTAGACAATGTATTACATGTTTATGTGTGTATTTTGCAGTCATTTCACCATCATAATTCATAGATATGTATGCTTATCATATATATTTACATACTTACACACACACACACACACACACACACACACACACACACACACACACACACACACACACACCTGTCAATTTGAAGGTGTGAAAATTGTGTATTTAAAGGTTTTCCCAAAGGTAAGTTTTGTTTACATTTATCATCAGTCAAGCTTAGAAATAAGGAGTGTATCTATTATTAGTCCTCAATGGGCACCACCTGGTGGGGGACTTGTACATTGGGTTCCGTCCATGCATGTGTGCGTGTGTGTGTTCACCATCATGTCTCTGGCATGAACCAACCAATTTCAACCAAACCTGGCACAAAGGTAATATACTATGATGGCATATGCACGTCACTTTGGTTTGTGACCGAATTAAATATGGCCGAATGGCAGCCATGTTTGTTGTCAAATTTCACTATATAATAATACTTTATTTTAATGAGGGCAAAAATAGTTGACCAAACAACTAATCGAGTTTTGTCCTCAGAGAGAAAAACAACAATAACAACAACAACAAAGGAAAACAAAACAAAACAAAACATACATATCACATAAATCCGGAGAAGTATTTAACTAAATTCGGAAACAATTACTCACAAATCTTAAAAGAAAGAACAAAATGGTATACATCAACTAATACTGGCTAAGAAGATAGCTCTTGAAGTTAGCTTTGAACATACTCCGACTTCGAGTGTCTCTTATATGGGAAGGGATAGAGTTCCAGATTTTGGCCCCAATGAACTTTGTGAATATGAATCATTACTTTCGATGTATTATACGTAGTGACTCCATTCAAGTGCCTACACCCATATTATCAAATATGAGCTTTCTTTTAATCTTGAACTTGACCTTGAAGAGCTTCATCAAGGTCAAATAGCCAAATTTGGGTTATCTTGATAGATTTTTTAATCAAAGATTTCAAGTAATGATATCATAATCATGACGTGGGTTTGACTATGTGATGCATATGCAAGTCACCTAATTTTGTGACCTTGACCTGTATAGCAAATTGGCAGCCATATATATTTGCACATATTTTCTGTTATCTCCAAAAGTTTGATACATATGGACACCATTCAAGTGTGTACCCTCAAATTATAAATGACGAGCTTTCTAATGAGACATTGACCTTCAACCATAGTAAATATTTTCAAGGAGAAATAACCAAAATGTTTCCACATTATGTCTATAACCAAAGGTAAGCTCTCTTTATAGATCTTGACCTTTGACCTAGATTTCTATAATCAGGTCAAATAGCAAATCAGTCAATAAATTATGCAGCGTTGTATCTAAAGAAACTATTCAAATTTACACAATAACATTGCCATATAACACACCAGTTGGGGATTTGTCTTCAACTGAAGGCTTGCCTATAATATCATCTACAAAAACATTGTTGTATGCTGTAAGGCTAAAATCCAAAAATGACTACTGTCCCTACAAAGTCATTACTTTCAATTTTTATGTGCCTTCAGATGCTAGAAGAAAAGAATGTCAACTTCTTCATGAATAACAGTGTCAAGGAATTCCTCGGAGAGAATGGTAAACTGAAAGCAGTTGACCTCAAGTCAGGTCAAGAGTTACCAGCTGATTTGTGTGTGGTAGGTGCTGGTGTAGTGCCAACTACAGAATTCTTGAAAGACAGTGGTCTATCCATGAATGCAAGGAATCAACTTACAGTAGATAAGGTAGGTAATATAATTTGATTCAAACTTTGTGATTAAGTTTTTAGTGATGCTTCATTTTCCATATTTTTTATGATAACATTTATTTCACAAGAGTCACATGAGTGATGATTTGAAGTAACTATCTATAATTCCTAGTATATTCCTGTTTTTCTTTTTTTTTCACCTAGTTTATGAGAACTAATAAGTCCAACGTCTTTGGTGCAGGTGATATAGTGGAATTTCCTCTAGCTATGTTGAATGACGAGACAGTCAACATACAGCACTGGCAGATAGCTCATATGCATGGTATGTACATTGTATGTCTTCATTTAATTGAAAGACAACTAATAATACGAATATTAAGTTATATGTGTGTTTTTAGCACAACTGAACTAGTTCAGTAGTGCTATCGGCATAGTGAAGTGTGTGTGTGTGTGTGTGTGTGTGTGTGTGTGTGTGTGTGTGTGTGTGTGTGTAAACAGACTTAGCTGCCACACCAATTGCCTGGCATATAGATGGAAAATTGTTCAAATTTAAATGATTGTATCACAGATGTGTGTTTTTGGTCAAAAATGTGATCTTCAGTATAAACAAAACTTGAACCAGAACTACAGGGCAGATTGGCCTGAAATTTGGAGGGAAAGTACATAGGGATATGTAGATGAGGATTGTTCATGACATTGTGATCTCATGGACATATTAAAAGACCATCTTTCCAAGTATATTAATCTACCATTCAATAGTCTGAAGTCTGAATCTTGAGAGCAGTAATTTTGTCAATACAGATATTGCCCTTGATGTAACATTATCTTCAGTATCAGTAACACTTCATTGTCTGTAATTTGTTACAGGTCGCACTGCTGCCCTCAACATGTTAGACCAAGATGCTGAACTAAATACAGTGCCTTACTTCTGGACCATGATGATGGGGAAAAGTCTCAGATTTACAGGTTTGTTTATATGTTGATGTCTTAGATTTCAAATTAGTGTCATCTGAACTTGTCAGAATTTTCTATTGTTGGTAGGTTAAAATGGTCATATGTAAACAACCTAGTCCCTTCATAGGCAACCTTCTATTATAAGGTATACAGAGATCACAAGCTATTTGGACAGTTTTCTCCTAATGCTTTCAATGGAGGTCATGATACTATATACACCATGTGCTGATGTTTTTATCTCTTTTGCAGGGTACAATGTCGGTTATGATGATGTTGTTATAGATGGTGATCTAGATGAACTTGTATTCACTGCATACTACACAAGGTATGTACACTTGCTTTGATCTCATTTTGAGCTTGTCCAAAGTACATTCCACACAAAACACCATGAAAATTAATATCCTTTTAATAATGCCAGAGGTATACAGTAATAAAGGTCAAGCATGTGAAGGTGATGGTCAATAGGTTCATTACCCATGGTGCTTGACTTACTTGAGTTATACAGCCTAGACCTATCAGCCCATCTATTTCCTTGAAACATGTCAAGGGTACTTATCTATCAAATAATTAATACTGATGTTGGAGCATTATAAACACTAACATGGTCTCTTACATAATACTAGACATAATCTGTCTAATCATCTAGTGAACAATCCAAGGATATTATCTATGTAAGATATCCACGATTTGTGTTTTCTCAATTAATTGAGTTGTTAGCAATGAAGGATATTCATAGGCATCAGAATGTGCACTGTGTACTTCAGAGGTATATTCATAGGCATCAGAATGTGCACTGTATACTTCAGAGGTACATTCATAGGCATCAGAATGTGCACTGTATACTTCAGAGGTGTATATTCATAGGCATCAGAATGTGCACTGTATACTTCAGAGGTATATTCATAGGCATCAGAATGTGCACTGTATACTTCAGAGGTACATTCATAGGCATCAGAATGTGCACTGTATACTTTAGAGGTATATTCATAGGCATCAGAATGTGCACTGTATACTTCAGAGGTACATTCAAGTAATACTAACTTGAAAGAAATCAAAGTTTTTTCATGAAAAACTTGCATGAATTTAAGTAATTTAGCATTGGGGTGAGAGGAGGCCAGTGAGCACGGAACAACATGGCGTATCTTACAGTCAATATTGCTATAATAGTACCTTGAAAGTGGAGACTTTAACCATGACATTACAGTTTCGTGATCAAATAGAATTTATGTAACATGGTTACTGTATTGTTTTGATTTTTATCAGGGGTGACAATGTAGTGGCTGTTGCTAGTATGAATTCAGACCCAGTAGTATCTCAAGCAGCAGAAATGTTTCTAAGTGGCAAAGAAATCCGGAAATCAGATTTACAGTAAGTACATCTCATGAAATGACAGTAGACTGATATAATATGTGGTGATGATATTGATTTGTTGACAGGTTGTCGGTGGCCAAGCAATTAGCTCATACATCTCTTATCACTGCAGTGTGGGTTGAAACCTGACAAACGTTGGTTGGGTTCAAACCTGCCAAACACCGGTTGGGTTTGAACTTGCCCAGTTCCAGCTGGGTTTAATTAAAATTAACCAGGTCTGTGTGTAAGAATTAAGGATGATGCTCAGTTGGACTCTGCAGAATAACACAGAGTTTCTCCCAATACTAGGGCTATAGGGTTCTGATCAATGGTGACCATTCGACAAATTTCCAAATTTATATTGACAAATAAAGATAATTATTGTTTTAAACTTAAAGGTAATTTTAATATACCTTGTTTTACCTCCTGAAGTCAAGGTTGCAATAGGTAAGCAATGTTTTAACGTAGCTTCAGATTATTAAGTTACCACCATCTGAAAGTTTAATATCATCGACTGTACAGTAACAAGGGGCCATTGCTGAGGGCACACTCAGGGGTTCAAGCTTGACAACTAATGCTATGAATACCATGGCTTCACTATTACTCAAGTTCTGGTCAAAATATCCACCAAAGTCTAATCCTTTTGTCCTAATGTTTTGTATGCAATCTTACCATAAAGGTCATAAAAATTAATCAACGTTTTTAGCTACCCAATTAACAAACAGGACTAATGTACAAGAAAATGGGAGGGGGGCAACACATAACTTCCACATAACTTCATTGGTTGAGGTAATCTTTTTATAGGGCTTTTTATCAAAAATGTTACAGAGTAATAATACTTACCGCTAACAATATAAAGACAGTGGATCAAATTTTTAGCAATATTCTTTTTAATATATCCATTCTGATTTCTTTTTCTTCCCCACAGGAGTGATATGCAATATTGGAAGAGCCTCCTTTGAAGAGACCACTTCTTTGTCTCTATAGGAGTGATAATTTACAATATTGAAATAGCCTCCTGTAGAGAGATCACTTCTTGGTTTCTCCATCAGGAGTCAGTGACATGCAATATTGGAAGAACCTCATGGCGAGATACATTTGATATAAAATTGAGCTTTCTGCAGCGATAATGATGTAGGAAATTTTATTTAGATTTGTAATTTCTATTTATAAATAAAGTCTGTCAGTGATATATTTACAATTTTTTATCTGCAATACCTTTATAGCCAGAGTACCAGAATCATACCAAGTAATCATCATTTACTAAATATCAACAATTCTCTTAAAATATCAGACTTTCAATATTTCAATCACTGACAGCCATCTTCATCTTGGAATGAGGCCATGACCCCAAAAAGGTCACAACCTCAAGTCTAAGGTGGTGTAATAGTAGTTAGAACTAGTTTTTGCAGGTCTCCCACAATCATGATCTCATTCCAATATGAAGATGACTGGCCAGTCGTTGAAATATCGGAAGTCTGATATTTTAGTGCAATCTTGATTGATGAAATTAACTTGTTTAGAATTCAAATAATCATGTAAATTAATCATTTGTAAATTAATAAATTTATGTGTGCTTTAGAAATGCATGCTATCTATCCATATTTACTGAATGTACTGTTATACCAGAACAACTAAAACCCTACTATAAAACATTCCATGACAGCCTGAAAACTTGTAAGTTTTACTGTTCAGCAACCAATCTCTTAATATACAGTCTAGTCTTATTTGAGTACAAGTGATTTCACAATTGAGCTGTGAGATATAACAAGGAGATTCCATCTTTACATCTAGGTTGGGGTAAAGTGTAACAGATGGCTTGATTAATATGTACAATGTCAAATTATTGTTATTTTAACAATTTTCTGTGAACTGAGTGTGGTTGTCTAATTGAAAAATGATACTATCTTACAAACTAGTGTAGTTTTAAATTAGATTGCAAACCAAGCTTTCGCTCAAGATTTAAACTTGTCACTATACCACCTATGGTTAAAAGTGACCACTAATTAACAGATACAATGTCTTTTTATAAGTAACTGACCCATTTTAGTGAACACATATATTTGGTTACTTGATGAAAAATTAAATGTCAAAGTTGCAGCTAGTGCAGATTTGTCCATATAGAAGTTAAACACAGAAATTATAGAGTAGTACATGTATATAAAACACACACAAATCATACACTGATGTTTGTCATCAAGAATGTTTACAATTTTCAGTTTTTTTTCTTCCAGCAGTATCTGATATCAAGATATAGTCTTTCAAATCCTTTATTACCATTGTTTTTTGTGTATTTTATGCAATTATTTTGTGTGTATTTTATGCAATTATTGTTTTTTGTATATTTTATGCAATTATTATTGTATTTTGTATACATTATGCAATTTTTTGTGTGTATTTTATGCAATTACTATTGTATTTTGTATATTTTATGCAATTATTTTGTGTGTATTTTATGCAATTATTATTGTTTTTGTATATTTCATGCAATTATGTAAATTTATATAATCACAAAACCATGGCAAGTATTTCTTTTATTACATACAAATTAAAATACATTACTTCTATTCAAAAGGATCACTTGGATGTTATTTTGTAAGTCTTGGTTCTGTCAATCACACGTTTTAATATTTCACACAATGATGACACACATATAACTTGACATAACATATGCTGATTTGAAACCTTAAATCTTTGAATACCAAGACACTTCCACACCAGCTGTAATTGTATAACTTATGACCATATATGGAGCCCATAGGAATACTGGAAGTGGTGTAAAAATTAGTATAAAACTTCTGATGAATGGTATTTCTCTGGGCTTTCCACACATGTGTACAGTGAAATTCACAATAAGTGTATTGCTGTATGTATACAACATACCACTTCACAAATGTTCAACTTCAACTTTATCAATACAATAACAGATAACCAACTTGCATACATGGAGTACAACTTTATCAATACAATAACAGATAACCAACTTGCATACATGGAGTACAACTTTATCAATACAATAACAGATAACCAACTTGCATACATGGAGTACAACTTTATCAATACAATAACAGATAACCAACTTGCATACATGGAGTACAACTTTATCAATACAATAACAGATAACCAACTTGCATACATGGAGTACAACTTTATCAATACAATAACAGATAACCAACTTGCATACATGGAGTACAACTTTATCTGATAACAGATAACCAACTTGCATACATGGAGTACAACTTTATCTGATAACAGATAACCACCTTGCATACATGGAGTACAACTTTATCAATACAATAACAGATAACCAACTTGCATACATGGAGTACAACTTTATCAATACAATAACAGATAACCAACTTGCATACATGGAGTACAACTTTATCTGATAACAGATAACCACCTTGCATACATGGAGTACAACTTTATCAATACAATAACAGATAACCAACTTGCATACATGGAGTACAACTTTATCAGTACAATAACAGATAACCAACTTGCATACATGGAGTACAACTTTATCAATACAATAACAGATAACCAACTTGCATACATGGAGTACAACTTTATCAGTACAATAACAGATAACCAACTTGCATACATGGAGTACAACTTTATCAATACAATAACAGATAACCAACTTGCATACATGGAGTACAACTTTATCAATACAAAAACAGATAACCAACTTGCATACATGGAGTACAACTTTATTTAGACAATAACAGATAACCAACTTGCATACATGGAGTACAACTTTATCAGTGCAATAACAGATAACCAACTTGCATACATGGAGTACAACTTTATCAAGACAATAACAGATAACCAACTTGCTTACATGGAGTACAACTTTATCAGTGCAATAACAGATAACCAACTTGCATACATGGAGTACAACTTTAACAATACAATAACAGATAACCAACTTGCATACATGGAGTACAACTTTATCAATACAATAACAGATAACCAACTTGCATACATGGAGTACAACTTTATCAATACAATAACAGATAACCACCTTGCATACATGGAGTACAACTTTAACAATACAATAACAGATAACCACCTTGCATACATGGAGTACAACTTTATCTGATAACAGATAACCAACTTGCATACATGGAGTACAACTTTATCATTACAATAACAGATAACCAACTTGCATACATGGAGTACAACTTTATCAATACAATAACAGATAACCACCTTGCATACATGGAGTACAACTTTATCTGATAACAGATAACCAACTTGCATACATGGAGTACAACTTTATCAAGACAATAACAGATAACCAACTTGCATACATGGAGTACAACTTTATCAATACAATAACAGATAACCAACTTGCATACATGGAGTACAACTTTATCAAGACAATAACAGATAACCAACTTGCATACATGGAGTACAACTTTATCAAGACAAGTACAACTTTATCAAGACAATAACAGATAACCAACTTGCATACATGGAGTACAACTTTATCTGATAACAGATAACCACCTTGCATACATGGAGTACAACTTTATCAGTACAATAACAGATAACCAACTTGCATACATGGAGTACAACTTTATCAATACAATAACAGATAACCAACTTGCATACATGGAGTACAACTTTATCAGTACAATAACAGATAACCAACTTGCATACATGGAGTACAACTTTATCAATACAATAACAGATAACCAACTTGCATACATGGAGTACAACTTTATCAATACAAAAACAGATAACCAACTTGCATACATGGAGTACAACTTTATTTAGACAATAACAGATAACCAACTTGCATACATGGAGTACAACTTTATCAGTGCAATAACAGATAACCAACTTGCATACATGGAGTACAACTTTATCAAGACAATAACAGATAACCAACTTGCTTACATGGAGTACAACTTTATCAGTGCAATAACAGATAACCAACTTGCATACATGGAGTACAACTTTAACAATACAATAACAGATAACCAACTTGCATACATGGAGTACAACTTTATCAATACAATAACAGATAACCAACTTGCATACATGGAGTACAACTTTATCAATACAATAACAGATAACCACCTTGCATACATGGAGTACAACTTTAACAATACAATAACAGATAACCACCTTGCATACATGGAGTACAACTTTATCTGATAACAGATAACCAACTTGCATACATGGAGTACAACTTTATCATTACAATAACAGATAACCAACTTGCATACATGGAGTACAACTTTATCAATACAATAACAGATAACCACCTTGCATACATGGAGTACAACTTTATCTGATAACAGATAACCAACTTGCATACATGGAGTACAACTTTATCAAGACAATAACAGATAACCAACTTGCATACATGGAGTACAACTTTATCAATACAATAACAGATAACCAACTTGCATACATGGAGTACAACTTTATCAAGACAATAACAGATAACCAACTTGCATACATGGAGTACAACTTTATCAAGACAAGTACAACTTTATCAAGACAATAACAGATAACCAACTTGCATACATGGAGTACAACTTTATCTGATAACAGATAACCACCTTGCATACATGGAGTACAACTTTATCAGTACAATAACAGATAACCACCTTGCATACATGGAGTACAACTTTATCAATACAAAAACAGATAACCACCTTGCATACATGGAGTACACCTTTATCATTACAATAACAGATAACCAACTTGCATACATGGAGTACAACTTTATCAATACAATAACAGATAACCAACTTGCATACATGGAGTACAACTTTATCAATACAATAACAGATAACCACCTTGCATACATGGAGTACAACTTTATCAATACAAAAACAGATAACCACCTTGCATACATGGAGTACACCTTTATCATTACAATAACAGATAACCAACTTGCATACATGGAGTACAACTTTATCAAGACAATAACAGATAACCAACTTGCATACATGGAGTACAACTTTATCAATACAATAACAGATAACCAACTTGCATACATGGAGTACAACTTTATCAGTACAATAACAGATAACCAACTTGCATACATGGAGTACAACTTTATCAATACAATAACAGATAACCAACTTGCATACATGGAGTACAACTTTATTTAGACAATAACAGATAACCAACTTGCATACATGGAGTACAACTTTATCAATACAATAACAGATAACCAACTTGCATACATGGAGTACAACTTTATTTAGACAATAACAGATAACCAACTTGCATACATGGAGTACAACTTTATCAAGACAATAACAGATAACCAACTTGCATACATGGAGTACAACTTTATCAATACAATAACAGATAACCAACTTGCATACATGGAGTACAACTTTATCAATACAATAACAGATAACCAACTTGCATACATGGAGTACAACTTTATCAGTGCAATAACAGATAACCAACTTGCATACATGGAGTACAACTTTATCAAGACAATAACAGATAACCAACTTGCTTACATGGAGTACAACTTTATCAGTGCAATAACAGATAACCAACTTGCATACATGGAGTACAACTTTAACAATACAATAACAGATAACCAACTTGCATACATGGAGTACAACTTTATCAATACAATAACAGATAACCAACTTGCATACATGGAGTACAACTTTATCAATACAATAACAGATAACCACCTTGCATACATGGAGTACAACTTTAACAATACAATAACAGATAACCACCTTGCATACATGGAGTACAACTTTATCTGATAACAGATAACCAACTTGCATACATGGAGTACAACTTTATCATTACAATAACAGATAACCAACTTGCATACATGGAGTACAACTTTATCAATACAATAACAGATAACCACCTTGCATACATGGAGTACAACTTTATCTGATAACAGATAACCAACTTGCATACATGGAGTACAACTTTATCAAGACAATAACAGATAACCAACTTGCATACATGGAGTACAACTTTATCAATACAATAACAGATAACCAACTTGCATACATGGAGTACAACTTTATCAAGACAATAACAGATAACCAACTTGCATACATGGAGTACAACTTTATCAAGACAAGTACAACTTTATCAAGACAATAACAGATAACCAACTTGCATACATGGAGTACAACTTTATCTGATAACAGATAACCACCTTGCATACATGGAGTACAACTTTATCAGTACAATAACAGATAACCACCTTGCATACATGGAGTACAACTTTATCAATACAAAAACAGATAACCACCTTGCATACATGGAGTACACCTTTATCATTACAATAACAGATAACCAACTTGCATACATGGAGTACAACTTTATCAATACAATAACAGATAACCAACTTGCATACATGGAGTACAACTTTATCAATACAATAACAGATAACCACCTTGCATACATGGAGTACAACTTTATCAATACAAAAACAGATAACCACCTTGCATACATGGAGTACACCTTTATCATTACAATAACAGATAACCAACTTGCATACATGGAGTACAACTTTATCAAGACAATAACAGATAACCAACTTGCATACATGGAGTACAACTTTATCAATACAATAACAGATAACCAACTTGCATACATGGAGTACAACTTTATCAGTACAATAACAGATAACCAACTTGCATACATGGAGTACAACTTTATCAATACAATAACAGATAACCAACTTGCATACATGGAGTACAACTTTATTTAGACAATAACAGATAACCAACTTGCATACATGGAGTACAACTTTATCAATACAATAACAGATAACCAACTTGCATACATGGAGTACAACTTTATTTAGACAATAACAGATAACCAACTTGCATACATGGAGTACAACTTTATCAAGACAATAACAGATAACCAACTTGCATACATGGAGTACAACTTTATCAATACAATAACAGATAACCAACTTGCATACATGGAGTACAACTTTATCAATACAATAACAGATAACCAACTTGCATACATGGAGTACAACTTTATCAATACAATAACAGATAACCAACTTGCATACATGGAGTACAACTTTATCAATACAATAACAGATAACCAACTTGCATACATGGAGTACAACTTTATCAGTGCAATAACAGATAACCAACTTGCATACATGGAGTACAACTTTATCTGATAACAGATAACCAACTTGCATACATGGAGTACAACTTTATCTGATAACAGATAACCAACTTGCATACATGGAGTACAACTTTATCAAGACAATAACAGATAACCAACTTGCATACATGGAGTACAACTTTATCAAGACAATAACAGATAACCAACTTGCATACATGGAGTACAACTTTATCAATACAATAACAGATAACCAACTTGCATACATGGAGTACAACTTTATTTAGACAATAACAGATAACCACCTTGCATACATGGAGTACAACTTTATCAAGACAATAACAGATAACAAACTTGCATACATGGAGTACAACTTTATCTGATAACAGATAACCAACTTGCATACATGGAGTACAACTTTATCAATACAATAACAGATAACCAACGTGCATACATGGAGTACAACTTTATCAGTACAATAACAGATAACCAACTTGCATACATGGAGTACAACTTTATCAATACAATAACAGATAACCAACTTGCATACATGGAGTACAACTTTATTTAGACAATAACAGATAACCACCTTGCATACATGGAGTACAACTTTATCAAGACAATAACAGATAACCAACTTGCATACATGGAGTACAACTTTATCAATACAATAACAGATAACCAACTTGCATACATGGAGTACAACTTTATCTGATAACAGATAACCAACTTGCATACATGGAGTACAACTTTATCTGATAACAGATAACCAACTTGCTTACATGGAGTACAACTTTATCAATACAATAACAGATAACCAACTTGCATACATGGAGTACAACTTTATCAAGACAATAACAGATAACCAACTTGCATACATGGAGTACAACTTTATTTAGACAATAACAGATAACCACCTTGCATACATGGAGTACAACTTTATCAATACAAAAACAGATAACCACCTTGCATACATGGAGCACAAAGGAAGAGGAGACTAAAGTATTTGTTGCTTTCCAAGTCCCACGTGATATTATTTCATGTGGTGTTTACATATCTCCAGAAGGTGCTACCATATATCAGGAGAGTGAGCCAAATGGTATTATAAAACTTGAAAATTATATACTGGAGGTGTGTGTAGCACACGACAATTGTGATTATATTCTCCTCGGAGACTTTAATGCAAGAATTGGTGATCTACCCGACTTCGTTGCTGAAGATACAGAATGTGAAAATTTACCTTTCCAGCCTCAGTATGAGTCAGATGATTTTGATATACCTAGTCGTTCTTTAGTTGAGTTATGTTATAAACATTACACTCATTTTGTAAATGGTAGATTTCCAGGTGACAAAGAAGGAAACTACACCTGTTGTACAAACAACGGTGTCAGTGTTGTTGATTCCGGGGAGAAGTTATTCAAGGAGGAAGGGTCACACTTTGGAAGGATCACTTTCCCATCTGTTGCTTGGACCATTAACATTTATGTTATTTTAAGCACTCCTTTGTTTCAATATGTAAACGATTTGTAGTTGACACATTAGACAGTTCGGATCATTTTCTAATCTATTGCACTTTTCATTTTCCAAAGGAAACAATCACTGATGATAATTGTAACATCAATATAGAGTCTATGCGCCTGAGGCCATGGAATAAGTATCGCTGGAAGCCACATTTTAGTGAGTCGTTTTCCACTAAACTCCACGATGACTTTTTCAGTACTAGTTATCACCATTTTTACGATGATATCGAGGGTTTGAACCCCGATAGAGCTGTCAGTATTTTGACTGAAAGTTATTGCAGAGCAGGTGTGGATATGCAAATATCAAGTGCAAACAAACGACGTAATAATGCACGGGTGACGGTAACCAGGCATGGTGGAACAAGGACTGTGAATTAGCTCGATGTAATAAGTTCAAATCACTAAATTCTTTTCGTATATCAAACCATGGATGTATTAATACATCCATGATCAAACACAGTGGGCGACTTAGTCAAGTACAAAGATGCAAGAAACGGTTTTAAACAGCTTTGTAAGGAAAAGGCAAAATTGTACAAAGACAGACTCCGTGGAAGATTATTAGAACAAGCAAATAATCAAAGTAATTTCTGGAGCGTAGTTAAAGAGATAAGAGGAAGTAGTAAAGGTAACACAGTGTGTGCAAAGATAGCGTCAAGACAATGGTTTGATTATTTTAAAGAGTTATTGAACATCCCACCCGATACAGTTAGCACTGAGTTTGATAGACGAATTACCCATGATTTAGAAATACACGACGGTGACTGTGAATTGTGTAATATGAATTTACCATTGCATGTAAATAGAGAAATCACAGTTGAGGAAGTTGTTAACTGTGTCAAGAACTTACCAAATTGTAAATCGCCCGGTCCAGATGGGGTTGTTAACGAAATGTTCAAAAATAGTGATGTTGATTTACTCGAATGCATGTGTGACCTTTTCAATTTAATTTTAAGTACTGGCAACTTTCCAACCAGCAAAAAAGGTCCTATTACTGATGTTTATAACTTTCGTGGTATTTCTTTACTTTCATCTCTGAGTAAGATTTTTACAAAAATTATCAATGATCGTCTGGTTGAATGGGCAACAGAATCTGATTTAATTATTGAAGCACAAGCTGGTTTCAGGAAAGGCTACAGTACCATGGACAATATTTTTACGTTACAGGCTGCCGTGCAGAAATACCTTTCACAGAAAGGAGGTAGATTACATTGTATTTTCATAGATTTTTCTAAAGCGTTTGATCGTGTAACACACAGTTACAATGTATTTATGGTATAGACTGATTTCGTATGGTTTACATGGTTCTGTTTTGAGAGTACTTAGATCTATGTATGCAAATATCGAGTCATGTGTGTTATGTAATGGTGGGCTAACTGATTATTTTACATGCAAAGTGGGTACACGACAAGGCTGTATGCTCAGTCCTATGGCTATGCTTTTTTCTTTGTTCATAAACGAATTGGCTACATATATGAATAGGGACAACAATGGGGGACTATTTGTAAATACCGATATTGACAATTTCGGCATACTGTTGTATGCTGACGATGTTGCTGATGTAGCTGATCTCCCGATAAAGTTAGAGAAAACTGAACCAACTTGAGCTCTTTTGTAAAGATTGGGGTATGTCAGTAAATCTGGATAAATAAAAAATAATAGTTTTTAGAAATGGGGGCATTCTAAGGCAGACAGAAAAATGGTTTTACAGAAAGAAACCTGTAAATGTTGTCAAACACTATAATTACCTTGGCATAGTCATGTCATCAAGGCTTTCGTGGTCACCAGCAAAGGAATATTTAGTTGCCAAAGGAAGCAAAGCATTACATCAGCTATTTATTGTAATTAGAAAATTAGGTGGTTTACCCCAATACAGGCTTTCAAGCTCTTTGACAGTGTGATTGTTCCAATTATATGTTCATGCTCAGAAATTTGGGGTTACGAGTATTCTCCAGTTATTGAAAGTCTTCAATTTAAGTTTTGTCGTTTTATTTTCGGCGTAAATTCTAGTGTAAATTCTGAGGTTCTACTAGGAGAATGTGGAAGATTTCCACTTTACTGTATGCATATGAAGGGTTGTGTTTCTTATTGGTTGAAACTATTGGGAATGGAGAATACTCGTTACCCCAAAGCTTGTTATGAAATGTTAAGAAACTTAGACGTAGCGGGTAGAACAACATGGGCAACAAAAATTCGTGAAATATTATTTCGGTACGGTTTTGGAATTGTGTGGATTGAACAGCAGGTAGGAGATAATAGAGCATTTTTGGAATTGTTTTCTGAAAGATTAAAAGATTGTTACAGGCAGGAATGGTCGGCGTCTCTACATGAATGCCCTCGTTTACGTTCATATGTTAATTTTAAAACTTTACTTCAACCGGAATTGTACCTTTCATGTATTACTATTCCAAAATTTAAGTTTGATTTGGCCAAATTTCGTTGTTCTAGTCACCCGCTTGCAATTGAAGCTGGTCGACATTATAAACCCCCCATTCCCGCTCATCTTAGATTTTGCCCATACTGTGAAGGGCGTGGTGTGTATATTGTTGAAGATGAGTGTCATTTTCTCTTATTTTGCCCTTTATATGACATATTTAGACATGCACTCATTCCCGATAAATATAGTAACTTTCCAACTAGAGAGAAATGTTTTTTCTTACTGTCTTGTAAGAATGATACTGTTCAATTTAAACTAGCACTATTTATACATGTCTTTTAAATGCCGTCAAGAATTCGTAGCCACTCTGTAACTCTTTCACTCTCTGTATCTTGTTTTGTATATTTTGTTGTGCGATGGGCTAAGGCCTTAGCATATTTGCAATAAACTTTATAGTACAAAGGAAGAGGAGACTAAAGTATTTGTTGTTCCTGTTAACCATCAGCTAACATTCAACAAGTGTTTAATATACTGAAGTGTACAAAATGACCAATCTTTCACTCTACATAAAGCAGCATTTCAGGGGAAATATTTTCTACAACGACAATGTCACAATACTGTTTTGAAAAAAATTTCAATCACAGTCCATTCTTTCTATATGATCTGTTGACTATTAACAGCAAACTGTCAGAAGTCAGTGACACCAGTCCAAAATCAGGACAAACCAAGTACATGATGATCACACACACACAATACTGCCAGCTATTGCTGCTAGCTGTATATCTTAATGAAACTAAGTCATGTATTATCACTCAGTTATCATTTCTCAGTAAAATCCTATTATTTCATTGTTCACATTCATTTTAGGTTCAGAAATCATTTTCCCATTTCTTGGTCACATTAAGATGCCCTAGTAGATCCTCCATCTTTTTATGGTCACGCATTCTTCTTGTTGAGGCTTTAATTTTAGCATATTCCTCAGCTTCCCTCTGATTGGTCAGTTTCTGTTCTTCTACTTGCTCTTCCTGGGAAAGGAATTTCAACATTATATATTAACAATGTACAATAGCAGAGGCAATTGCAGATTTGTGGCCACACAAACCATAATTGTACAGATTGTATTCACATTCAGATAGGAGGTAACTTCTGAATATGAATGTGAATATGACGATAACTTGACACTTGTAACGTACATTACTTCCATCTATTAGCCTATCCCTACTTGTTGACTAAAAATCTACGTTATGAATCTGATGAAACAGGTACAGGTTAGTTTGGTCCTACATTGAACGTAGTACATGTATGCAGTATTTTGAGACCATTCTGACTTCTACCTTTACTCTCTGTCCTGACAAACATGTAGAAAATAGTATCTGTTCCAACAAAATGTGAACACAGCCACTAATATCATTTTCTTTGTACACTACATCGAAGTGAATGTCCCTGACTCAATGCATTGTAAATGAATACTTGGAATTTGAGATGAAAGAATCCTTTATCATGCCTATAAAGTAAATCTTCATGTAAGGACAGCTCACATTTGACAAGCTAGGATATGACAAACTTACACTTAAATTATACTGACATTTAATAGAGGTACATTGTTTGGTATTAAATGCAAAAAAAAGAAAATAGAATTGTTTCTGGTCAGCATGCGCATCACATAAATACCCCCACGTCGGTCTTTTTTTTAGTGTGTTTGTCCAGCCCATGCAGTCTGCAGATCCGAGGGGAAACACAAAAATAACCCTCCCTACTTCTGTGAAGACAACTGCAGAAACAACACACTAAACATGAACAAGCACATTATTATTATTATTTTATTTCTTGTAAGAAAATGTGCTACACGTGTGTCTCAGCGCGTTGTAAAGAACTAAATAAAAAGAACAATAACTGCCATAAATAGCAGATTGAGTGACTAGTTTGTTGAGAATATTTTTTTTTAAATCACATCATCACACCATTTTAGACAAACTGTTCTGACCAGAAACAATTCTTTTTCTTTTTTTTGCCTATAAGTATAACCCAGTGTTTTATGTGCATCAACTTCCAAGTTGCAATATACATTTTTGTACTATTATATTGATAATATTTGCATCTTGAATTTACACAATCAGTGAATCTCTTACTACATTCCAAAATAATAGTTATAGTTTGTATCTGTCTTAGCTTGTCAAAACTAGGAAGCCATATTCACATCTACTTACAACAGTTAAGAAAGGTCTGCTCAATAATAAATCATTTTCAAGTTCTCTTTCTAGTCTCCTTTCCATATTTCTGATCATGAATTTTGTAATGATGCGAGGTCGTCGTTTTTTACTGCAAATGACACAAGAAAAAAGGTATGCAACAAATAAGTCTTGAAAGTGTAATAGATAATTCACATTGTAAAATTGTGATGTTAAAAGTCAAGTGAAAGTGGTTAACCGCATTCAATATAGATTAATTAAAAAAAACACACACATTCACACTGTACCATTGTACTTGCAAGTTATATTAATCATTACCAGTAGAAGAAACATTTTATGTCAAGATTAAAAAGAGATGTCATCAGAAATAAAAAGGGCCAAGTCGAATTTTCTTCCATCACTTAACTTGCTTTAATGCAGAAAACATTTATTTGCATAAAATTTAAGTACATGAGTATTTTACAAGAAAGACAGGGAATTTGCATATCAAATGTTGAAACGGGTGGTCAGTTGTATGTGCTTTGTTTTGGAATACAAGTAGTCATCATTGCATATATATAATGAGATATACGTTGTCATTGGATGCAAGACTCAAATATGTAATGATGACATATACACTGTCATTGGATGTAAGACTCAAATATGTAATGATGAGAAATACACTGTCATTGGATGTAAGACTAAAATGTGTAATGATGAGATAGCTACAATAATTGTAGTGTTTGATGTGATTTTGAGGGCTTTTTCGTCTGTTTTTGGGCCTTTTTTTTCGTTCCGACGTTTAACCCGAATCAAACGCTACAATTCCTCTAACGCAAACGCAAATAGACGGAACAGATTCAGATCTGAATCGCAAAGTTGGGCGGATTTTTCTGCTAAATTACGCCTTACCTGGCACAATATCGGACATTTCCTAACTCCAACATTAATTACGGAGCCTTCAAGACCCAAGAAGTGTTCAGAGGTACCCCAATTCCGTCAAAATCGGTAAATGTAACAACGCATGCAGCATTTTGAAACGAGCCGTGCGCTGACACCTCGCTCACGTTTTCAATGAGCGTTAGAGGAATTGTAGCGTTTGATTTGGGTTGAACGTCGGAACGAAAAAAGGCCCAAAAACAGACGGAAAAGCCCTAAAAATCACATCAAACGCTACAATTATTGCAGCTAATGGTGAGATAGATATACATTGTCATTGGATGTAACACTCAAATAAGCACTAGATTATAAATCTACGGTGTTATCTGTTTAGTTCTTACCCTGTCCATTGTAGACCGGGAACTCTCCGACCAAGTGGTCTATGGGCCATCAAGAATCTTGTCAACCACATTTTGCGTTAGTTGAAAATTTAAATTGACGACGGAGATGCTCTTCGATCGTTTCACATGTTTCGGGACATGCCTTCTGCAATGCAGGCGACGAACAGACATGAACTATTCGACCGCCACCAGTGTCAAACTTAGTTTAACTTTTGTTTTGTTTTTTTACCTCCCATTTAGGGGAGGTTATTTAACTGTCTTTCCACACGATATCTCAAAACTACTGCATCGATTCTAATGAAACTTACATCTTCAACATAACATGGTAATAACAAGAATTGATTGAATTTGGTAAACATTCAATACTGTACTATATTATAACTATACTGCACTGTACTGTACTGTACTGTACTGTACTGTACTGTACTGTACTGTACTGTACTGTACTGTACTGTACTGTAATATTAACCCTTTATATCTTTAATTTAAATTGGCACTCGAGAACAAACATTCTCTATCCCCAATGGGATTCGAACCATGAGCTATATAGAGGTTTATGCTTGGAAGGCGCCGTAATTTATCCGCTACACCATATAATTATAAACATAGGGAAGTTACATGTACATGTACGGTAATATTAACCTATAGATAAAAATAAATCTATATCTCAAACGACATTCGAACCTTAACCACAAAGTACTTTATCAATTGTATCACAGGGAACGTGTAGTTACATATGGTTAACCATTCATTTTCTACTGTACTCAATTTGTGTTAACACAAATGTCAGAATTCTGGCATTCTTAGAACAGTTGATTGCATAGTAGGAAGTTCTTGTACATTTTTAGTCACCCCCCCCCCCCCGAAAGGCCGGGTACTATTACAATGGGCACTACCCATTCGTCCATCCGTCTGTAATATGTAATTTCTCAGACATGCAATATCCAAATCTTTCAAACCTGACACAAAGGTGACATATCACATGCTACATATGCAATGTTAATTTGGTTTTGATATATGCAAAGTTGAATTGACCGAATGGTGGCCATATTTGTACTTAACATTTTTCACTTCACTTTTTAGCAATTATGTGTGCCTAATGTCTTTTTCACTATCAATAGTGCAGAACCCGATAAACATACACATGCATTACTTTTGGTGCTTATATAACTTTTAATTGAATGGCAGCTATATTTGTAGTGAACAGTCATGATTTACCAATTAACACAAAAACGTGGATACGTGGAGACTACTACCCCTGTATTGCCAGGTTTAACCTTTCCTTTTAGACATTGACCTTTGATCTAGACCTTCAGGCTCTGTTACTAAAATGCAACAATTCCCTTTATTATTCACAGACACTTTGTTATTGTGTTACTTGTTTGTTGCCACCAATTTCATGTCTCCATTCAGTCACATATGAGGACGTCGATCGACGGACTATATCTTCTATGAAGACACATATCATAAGTTACATCATTGGCCGGATCATTTATAAGTTATATCCTAGTACCCGATTTAGTTCAGTCAAATGCAAGTGATGGTTACTAGTATGTATACATCAATTCAGTACAATACTGTGGCTATATTTTAAAATGCAGAAAAGCAAGAAACTGACCGGTCCTTTATAAGGAAAGAAAGAAATTGGAACGAATGAGGCACATTAGTGGATTAAAGTTTGTACTCAGTGGAACGAATGAGGCACATTAGTGGATTAAAGTTTGTACTCAGTGGAACGAATGAGGCACATTAGTGGATTAAAGTTTGTACTCAGTGGAACGAATGAGGCACATTAGTAGATTAAAGTTTAATTTGTACTCCGTGAAACGGTCGAATGAGGCACATTAGTAAACAAGTAATATTAAAAGTTTGTACTTCGTGGCATATGGAATACCTTTTTAGTTTTAAAATCTTATAAGTTTGTATATACTTTTCTCTCCCTGAAGAATTCGACGACAATATGTCGTATTCACGAAGTTTATCAAACGAAATTGGGATATGTTATATGTCGCCAACAGTTAATTTAGATAACAGTTGTAAAATTATCCCTTCAATTTGACCCAGATTGGATTCGATTGTGGTATGGGTGAAAACATTGTTTAGATGTTATAGATCAGTGCAGCCAAGCTGGAATGACAGATGACATCAATAATCTCGCCACCATTTAAATTTTATTATCATGTCGAGATGCGACGAGACTTGCACGCTTCCCTGTACTGATCAAGGATGGGCATATGAAGAGACGCTATGCATGGAACACTAGACGAGTTCTTGGATATGGTCACGTGACTGTCTCCGAATTTAGAACCGCCAGCGCTTTACTTGACACCTGACGTACTGTAAACATAGATACGCGCCAAGGACTTACATCTTTCGTGATGTAAAGTGTTAATGCCCATTTTGATAATGAATTCCGATGAACTGCTTCTAAAAATCGACCCTAAAGTACAGAAACAGAGGAAGGTAAAACTGACTGAAAAACAGTGAAAGAAAAGTGAAGTCTCTCCTGTACGCAGTAATTATTCAGCATACATCACCTTATTTTGAACTTGAGACACAGCGTTCTATTTACAAAGGTTACGACGATGGCTCGACGTACTTGTACATATGAAGAAAAATGTTTTCCGTTTGCATCGACGGAGGCGGATGAGTGTCGTCGTCATGGATACGAATTGTGTGATAAGACTTTGGGCAATGGCGCATATGCTAGGGTTAAGCTGGCGTACGTTACAGAGTCGAAGATGGAGAGAAATGCAAAACTGGCGAGTGACCTAAGGAGGAAAGGGCATAATATGGTATGTAAAGAAACTCCCAAATATCAAATATCTCGATAGTTGTTTCTAAGACATTAATAAATGTGCAACTTGACTAAGGGCCATTTAGTCGGATTCCATGTTAATGTCACTTGTCTCAATATTTTGACTTAAACTTTGTCTAATCACAGACAATGAATTTTGATTTGTTGTTTTTTCAGGTTGCTATTAAGATTATTCCACGAAAAGATGCACCATCGGAGTATATAATGAAGTTCTTACAAAGAGAAGTAGAATGTATGAAGACTGTTTATCGACATGAACATTTGGTAAGTGAAGTGTCATCGGGCCAAACGGCACATCTCCCGTATATTAAACTTTATGGTGTAGAAGGCATTGTTTAAGTCTAAGTTACAAAACTGATTAATAAACTCAAGTACGTAT
Organism: Glandiceps talaboti; assembly: GCF_964340395.1. NCBI lineage: Eukaryota > Metazoa > Hemichordata > Enteropneusta > Spengelidae > Glandiceps > Glandiceps talaboti. Next base: position 99,007 of record NC_135566.1, on the reverse strand, counting down.
ATGTATAAATAGATAAATAAATAAATGAATGAATGAATGAATGAAAGCTGTCAACAAGGCTGAATACAGCTATATAGAAGTATGTCTGTGAATGGGCTCAGAAATTCACAACAAATAAGCTTACAGACACTGTGATGATGGACCAGAGAACAAATACTAAAACATGCATGTCTAAATAATTTCATTCAAACTTGCTGCCTTGCTCAGAGACCAACACCACCATACATGAAGCTTTATCTTTTGCAACTATTTGCTTAAAACTCAGATCCTGCTGTATGAGACATTCCACAGTGATTTGAGAGTATACTTGGTAATAGAGTTTGCTGCTGGAGGTGACCTACTGGAATACATCAATAGCACCTCACTCAAGAATGGTTTGGGTGGCTTGGGCGAAGATTTGTCAAGGAAATTGTTTAGACAATTGGTGTCTGGTATAGCACATTGCCATCAATTAAATGTTGTTCACAGGTGAGTTTAATTAATCATAGTGTTAACAGTACACAAAACTTCACTATTAAAGTTTCCCATCCCAAATGTGTGAGTCAGGGAAGTAGTGTGTAAACAACGAGTGAGCAAGAAAGCATTATGATTTAGAACACACACAAAAAATGAACCACTAAATGAATGACTTCATGTATCATTCTCCTTTTATCTATATCACAGGGATTTAAAATGTGAAAATGTGTTACTGGACGAATACAACAATGTCAAGATAACAGGTACATATGATTTTCACATTAAAACAATAAAAGGTGACATATAAGTTTTGATGTCACTCTTTTGACGATCAGTGATGTTTGGAAGGTATCGACTGGAGGATTTTAAATAGCAGAATGGTGTACATGTATAATATAAAAGATAGTCAACTATACAATGCTTGAATGATTGTCACACATAAAGTTTTTCATTACTAACCCCAATACCTTTCTTTGTGAAAATATGACAACCAACACTTCTGCTGCATTCTCCAATCTACATGTATGTTTTTGCATCGGTTGCAGACCTACTCCGTGGCTTTACATAACCGTATACAGCTGATACTGTGGTGTATTCATTCTGATCTATTTAATGTTTAATTGTGCAACAAGCTACTTGTTCATGACAATTTTATATGAAATGTATACAAAATATATTGAGCCCAATTGTGATAAATAAGCATAAACAGACCAATTTTAGCACTTGTTATCTGTATCATACACTGGAATAATAGAGTAATGATTTCCCTTCAAGTTATTATTTTTCTTCTTCTTCTTCTTCTTCTTCTTCTTCTTCTTCTTCTTCTTCTTCTTCTTCTTCTTCTTCTTCTTCTTCTTCTTCTTCTTCTTCTTCTTCTTCTTCTTCTTCTTCTTCTTCTTCTTCTTCTTCTTCTTCTTCTTCTTCTTCTTCTTCAGATTTTGGGTTTGCAGTTCGTATTTCGAACAATAAATCTCAACTTTTGAAGACATTTTGTGGTTCCTATGCATATGCTGCTCCTGAAATCTTGAGTGCAACAAATTATGATGGAAAACTTGCTGATATTTGGAGCCTGTAAGTAAATACTAAGACATATTGCATTTACATTTCATGAAGGCGAACTGTAGTCAGCTAGCTACTTTATAGCAATGTTGCTATTCGATATTGACCTGTGGAGGGCCAGTGTTTCAATCCCAGGTTGTCTACTTTACAGCAATGTTGCTATTCGATATTAACCTGTGGAGGGCCAGTGTTTCAATCCCAGGTTGTTGAATCATGTACATGTATAAGGATTATTCTTTAGTTCTGGACCAACTTTTCTATAATTCTGTCAGACATTGGTTTTTTACACTTATGTTTTAATCCAATCCAACCCGGGCCTTTATTTCTAAATGGCGACTGTCCATCACTTGACATTCTTAGTAGTAGTTTAGAGTTTCAATATGGCGACTGTCCATCACTAGACATTCTTAGTAGTAGTTTAGAGTTTCAATATGGCGACTGTCCATCACTAGACATTCTTAGTAGTAGTTTAGAGTTTCAATATGGCGACTGTCCATCACTAGACATTCTTAGTAGTAGTTTAGAGTTTCAATATGGCGACTGTCCATCACTAGACATTCTTAGTAGTACATGTAGTTCAGTTTCAATATGGCGACTGTCCATCACTAGACATTCTTAGTAGTAGTTTAGAGTTTCAATATGGCGACTGTCCATCACTAGACATTCTTAGTAGTAGTTTAGAGTTTCAATATGGCGACTGTCCATCACTAGACATTCTTAGTAGTACATGTAGTTCAGTTTCAATATGGCGACTGTCCATCACTAGACATTCTTAGTAGTACATGTAGTTCAGAGTTTCAATATGGCGACTGTCCATCACTAGACATTCTTAGTAGTAGTTTAGAGTTTCAATCAAAAATCAAATCTAAACAAATCATTTATTGACATTTTTAGTTATTAACACGTAGTATATAACATTGATGTAGCTGTCAGATTAAATGTTGATTTACATTTCCTTATCAGCGGTGTAATACTTTTTGCAATGGTGAATGGAAAGTTGCCGTTTAATGATGGAGATTTGACCAAATTATTACAACAAACACGACAGAGTTCAAAGCTCGAATTCAAGCCATGGATAACAACAGGTAAATTTATATTGATCAGTACAGTCATGGATAACAACAGGTAAATTTATATTGATCATTATAGTCATGGATAACAGCAAGTAAATTTATATTGATCAGTACAGTCATGGATAACAACAGGTAAATTTATATTGATCATTATAGTCATGGATAACAGCAAGTAAATTTATATTGATCAGTACAGTCATGGATAACAACAGGTAAATTTATATTGATCATTATAGTCATGGATAACAGCAAGTAAATTTATATTGATCAGTACAGTCATGGATAACAACAGGTAAATTTATATTGATCAGTACAGTCATGGATAACAACAGGTAAATTTATATTGATCGGTACAGTCATGGATAACAACAGGTAAATTAGTTATAGCCAAATTACTGAAAATAATCAATTATGCAAATGAGTCATTAAAACTATAAGCTATATTATTAAACTTTACACTTTGTTATCATCAACGTATAATGTAGCATATTATATTGAATTTGACGGGCACATTCTTAAGATATAGCCTAATTACCGAAATCCATTAACTATGTAAATATCTCATCAATATTAGTGACATGTTTACCAACACTTAAGCAGTTTAGCCATTACCCTAAAGAATATGTGCACCATATTTCATTTGAACTGAGCCAGCCATTTTTGAGAAAACGATGATACAGACAGACAGGTGGATAGACACACAGACAGACAGACTTTTCATCCCTAATATATAATCTTCCTTACGGAAGGTAAAACTTACCTATTTCTAGTGGGAATCGAACCCAGGACCTCCTGACTACTAATCTTAAACTCTAGCAACTATGCCACAGGGAGGCGGTGTTAAAAATGTTTTCCATCAAAATATTTGTACAGGGGAGGGTCATATTTTAGAGAAAGGAATTTGAGGGTCACTTTGTAGCACAACAGACTAGGGAGGAGTGTCATATTTTATGCCAGAGACCTGGCTTGATTCTCCCCCCCCCCATCTTGGGGGGGGGGGGGGGATTAGGAAGTGTACCCCTGAGTGACAGTTCCATGGTTAATAGAGCATATCATTGATACTTTAAGGCCAAGTCCAGTTCATATCTCTCATGTTGAACTCATAAGGTAGGATTCCTGGCAATACAAAGACATCCACATTTTAGGGTGTATAGTTTTCCTGGCAATACAATGACATCCACACTTTGGAGTGTGTAGTTTTCCTGATGATACAAAGACATCCACACTTTGGGGTGTGTAGTTCTGTGTATGAACAGCATATAGATTTGAAGTTGTTTAATATCGTTAAAAGTTTGAACATTTTTGATAAGTTAAATGTTTGAAGTTATTAAATAAAGTTGGAGGTTGGAAGATATCCACTAAAGTTTATGTATTGACACATCATATTTGTGTGGGTGACAGTTTGTAATACCGGTAGTTATACACCTGATGGATGGACTCACACACACACACACACACACACACACACACACACACACACACACACACACACACACACACACACACACACACACACACACACACACACACTCTGGTACATGGTGTATAAAAGATTGGATTGAGACTTCTAGTTTATCAGTACTAATTCAGTACACACAAATGGCTTGAATCTTCGACTGGTTTCGTATCATGAGCAGACTTTTTAAAATATATTTTTAGAGAAATTACTAAGACTAATTGGTTATCACTCTAATTTCAGATTGCCAAGACCTTATACGTAAGTTACTTAGAGTGAAACCACTGTCCAGACCAAAAACACAGGAAATCCTTCGCCATGCATGGATGACAACCGGACAACCAAAGAGTGCTAGACTACAGGTGAAAAGAAAACATGTTTTTTAACAATCATACAAGATAACATTCCTCAGAATATCAAAACAGAAAGAGAGTAAAAGTTCACAATGTTGATAGTGTAAATTGTGTTTCAGACTCTGCTAAATATGTATATTTTACTATTTGCATGCCTCCCTATTTCATTATTTCATTTACATTTATCAGAAACTTATGATGTACACCGATGTATGTAAACTATCACCAGAAGATCTAAGTGTTGAAGACATAGAAGATGAAAATGAATCAGATGAATTAATCGATTTCCATTGTGATGTTACACCTATGGTACCCAGGAAAGATCCCTCACTAAGAATGTCAAAAACACCCGGATGTAGGGAAAGGAAATTTGTACCACCACCTAGAGGTAAATTGTTGTTTAGTATTTGGTTCCTTGATTTACAAATCATAGAGAGTCGATTTTTAAATTGCCAAAGTGATATTCCCAACTCTTTCATAATCTTGTCATTTATGTGTTTTCTTGTTTAATGTTTAGCTACTGTACCACACAAATTTGATGGCCCAAACTGTGCAGATCTGGTGTTGAATGGTGAGAACGTATTGCCATGTGCCAGCAACCGTAAACCCACTTCAGGTGGAGATGCGGTACATACAACTGGTCCTAAAAATTCAGCAGTAAAAGCAAATTCTTCAAAACAGAAATCACCATCTTCGATGGCAAAATTACTTCAGCAGAAGCGAAAGAAAGCCAACGAAGTTCGATGTAAAAAGATTCTTGATGCCCAAGCAGCTGGAGAAACACTCACTGCCCAAAATGTGTTTAAAAAATCACAGAATACTGCATCGACAATGAACAAAAATACAGAAAAGGATCGAAGCCAGTTGGAAAAAAAGAAGAAAGAACTGAGGCGGAAGTTGTTGGGAATACCAATATACTTTGGGGATTACAAAGACCTGCTAAAACTAACAGACAGCAAGAAGAACAAGCAGCAGATAATACTGAACCCTGTGAAAGGAGAGAGAGGAGGTATTCAACAAAAGAGCCTCAACCATGCAGAAGCTCGTGTTGGTCTCCCAAACATTGGTACCGGCATGCCACTACCCCCATTACCACCATACTTTAAAGAAAAACAGAGAGAAAAAGAGTTTGAGACTGTGTCTTTCAGATACAAATACTCGAGGGAGAAAAAAGTAGAAGAATCTACCAAGTCAATTGATAAGCCCCTACTAAGAAAAAGGAGGGAAGAAAAGGTAGTACCGAAATCATCTCCACCAAGTAAATATTACCTGTTCAGAGCAAAGCAGGCACTGGAGAAGCACTGCAAAAGTTTGACAAGCAATAATGTGAAAGATGTGGAGCGAGATGCAGGTGTGGGTGACAGACCTACAGTGAAAATGTTGCCAAAACCAAGAGAAATAAAACAGAAATACTTTTTACCGTACATGCAACCTTATCACAGAAAAGGAAACTTCCCTTGTTTACAGAAGAAACAGGCTGCAGTTGTTGTCAACTAACTTGCATAGTTGTTACTTGCTTTGTCTAAATATTTTTAGTCACAAAACGTTGTGAAAATAAAAGGACCATTTTTGTTTCATATTATTATCCAATTGGTTATTTCAAATTGGTACCAAAATCAGTTTTTTACTGTATGCCATTAACTCGGGTCCAGAGTAGATCTATTTGCCTTATGTCAACATCGGTGCATTTTTCCTGCTAAATTTTTGTACAATAGTTTTGATATATGTCAAGTGAGGATTATTGAATAAATCAATTTATTTCAGGAATGTATACTGATAGAAAAGGGTACTTGAGCAGATTACATAAGCAATGATGTTGAGGGCACTGTTCAGAAGCTTTGCTATCAGTCATGTCATTGTTAGAAATTCATGTACATCATTAAACAAATTATTGTGGACATTGGGAAATAACATTTGGGAATGAAATAATTTGATAGGTAGGTAAACAAGTCTCATATCTCACAGTACATGTAGGTACATGTATGTTGTCAAGTCTCATCTCAGTATATGTAGGTATGTTGTCAAGTTTCATCTCAGTATATGTAGCTATGTTGTCAAGTCTCACATCTCACAGCTCATGTAGGTATGTTGTCAAGTCTCACATCTCAGCACATGTAGCTATGTTGTCAAGTCTCACATCTCACAGCTCATGTAGGTATGTTGTCAAGTCTCACATCTCAGCACATGTAGCTATGTTGTCAAGTCTCACATCTCACAGTACATGTAGGTATGTTGTCAAGTCTCACATCTCAGCACATGTAGCTATGTTGTCAAGTCTCACATCTCACAGTACATGTAGGTATGTTGTCAAGTCTCACATCTCACAGCTCATGTAGGTATGTTGTCAAGTCTCACATCTCAGCACATGTAGCTATGTTGTCAAGTCTCACATCTCACAGTACATGTAGGTATGTTGTCGAGTGTCGAGTCTCACAGTGCATGCTGTCAATTCTCACATCTCACACTATAACTTTTCCTGCATATAAGTATCCATGAACTTTGTCATCTTGAATAATCAAGGCATCAGGTTTACCATTTGAGGGTGATCTTATATGTTAGACTGACACACACGAGTTTCAATGACTTTCCCCTCATGGTATTTGATGGAGAGATAGTTATCATAGTCATAATGCCTTCATTATTCAAGATGGAACTTTGTCAAAATCTGCACATTCACTGACATTTGCAACTTTCTTGACTGAAAACATGTTTCCTTTCTGTTTAGCACATCCAGAAATTGAACTTGAAATAAGAAAATATGCTTTTATTCTGTATAAGTCAATAATTTCACTACAGTAAATAATTAATAATATCACAATGAGAATGTCAAAATGGTGGTTATTTTCATATCATTTACTGCATAGTAACAATGTTATACTCCAAACAGGGTGGTTGTTTCATTTCATATGCTACATGGTAACAAGTTTGAACTCCAATTATGGTGGTTGTTTCATTTCATGTGCTACATATTAACTATGTTGAACTCCAAATATGGTGGTTGTTTCATGTAATAAGCTACATGGTAACAATGTTGGACTACATATATGGTATGCTGTTTACATCACATTCTGAACAACACAACTGGACCAAAAGTGGTAAACACAATTTTACCAAATATGTTATGTTGTTTTTATACAAGAGAACACAAATATGGTATTTTTGAATTCATAGCAAAAATGGCATGATTGGGCTTAGAATATGATATTCTTTTTTTCATCAATACCATGTCCATATCTGTATACATCACAACCTTAGTTCTTTGTTACCATGAACTAAAACTGCCAAATCCACCAGCTCCTTTGGCTTTTTTCTTTGAAGAATACTTTGTTGCTTCTTCTTCAGATATCCTTTTGGATGTGCTGCATGAAAACAGAATTTGCCGATTTCAATAACATTTCAGCGTTTGTATCAGTTACTGTGTAAAGGTAAATCAATTGAAAAACTGGCATTTGTTTTATTTTGGCAGGAAACAATAGATCATTGGGGCGGGGGGGGGGGGGGGGGGGGGGCTGCAAGGGCTGCAACAATGTCCTCAACCATTATTTAGATTATAAACACCAGTGTTCTGTATTAACCTATCAAAGTTTGACCGCTAAACACAACTGTTGCTTCAACAAAAGACAACTGTTATTTTCCTTTTATCAATTTATATGTTCTGTAGATTTGCCTAATTCATCATCACCCGTAGGTTGAACTTGTAGAACAGGTGAACACAAGTTTTCGTAGAGCACAGCTTTGGTGAGCTTAACAATCTAGCCTACATGCAGCATGTCCCAGTAAATACTGTATGTATGTGAGATATGAAGGACCTACACCCTGGACTTCTTCTATGTATAGGGCATGTTAAGAGCATACCTTGTGATTTGACTAACTACATATTTATAGTGTACTGGTGACAAAACTACTGTAAATCATGTAGAAACTCACCTTGCTGATGTTGAGATATATTTGCCAACACCAGATCTATAAACTTTAGGTGCTTCATCCACTTTTGGTGCAACTGACACTGTTGCCGATGCTCTCTTTTTTGCTTCTTCTTCTTTAGCCTTGACATCTTTTTCTCTCTCGTCCCTCAGCTGAAAATTAGACAATGTCTAATGTTTATTTGCATTCTCACAAACCAGAGCTGATACTTCTTCTGTGACACTGCGAAATAACAAGCTCTGGCAACATGCAACGAACAAAACATTATTTTAGATTAGTAATAAATATTCATGGGTGATGACATCATGACAATCTGACCAATCAACAACCTACTGTTTAAATACACTATGTGGTATAGTGTAAAGCATATTCTCCGTGTATCTAATGCTGATTGGCGACTATTTATACCTGACTTGTTGCTGTGAATGAAATAAATGACTGGATTGGTTGCTGTGTTGATCTACAAAGTGACCGAATTAGCTATTCATAAATAATGACGATGGTTCATTTGTGTCTGAGTACTTTACTTTTCAGTCCGGAAGATTTATGAATTTAATGTCACTACAAAGTGTAAGACTTTATGCTACAACAATTATTGGCACAAACAGAGAATTTCATTTTTTTCCTGTAACAAGCTTTTGCTTCCAAAGTTTTGGGCTATCCCCCCAATCATGTCTATTGAGTTCATCTATAGACAGTACAGTCTAGGATTCAAAAAAGAAGTATGTGCTGGTTGATTCTTACTGCCAAATCAACCTCATCAAACGGGTTGACAAAAACAGAGATTGATTCAATCTTGATATCTTCTTTGGGTTTATCTTTCTTGTCAGTTTCTACAGCCTCCATACTGGTGAGTGTATCTAGACCACCAACAACTCTATGTAAAAGAAAACAAAAACAGATAAATAGAATGAATGACTCTGAAAGTAGCTGAATATGATATTTTATTGTATTGATTGAGGAATTAAATTCATCACTATATCTGTAATAACTGAGTACCAAAGTTACTTATACCAGGCAATCATAGATTTGTAGTAAATTCATCACAATATCTGTATTAACTGAGTACCAAAGTTACTTATACCAGGCAATCATAGATTTGTAGTAAATTCATCACTATATCTGTAGTAACTGAGTACCAAAGTTACTTATACCAGGCAATCATAGATTTGTAGTAAATTCATCACTATATCTGTAATAACTGAGTACCAAAGTTACTTATAGTTATACCAGGCATTCATAGATTTGTAGTAAATTCATCACTATATCTGTAGTAACTGAGTACCAAAGTTACTTATACCAGGCATTCATAGATTTGTAGTAAATTCATCACTATATCTGTAGTAACTGAGCACCAAACAAACATTAAGGATTTTAACAAAAAGTCATGGATTTATTACTGTATTGACTTATTTTAACAACTGCTGTATAAAGATCATGGCTATATCATAGCGCGCACACACACACACACACACACACACACACACACACACACACACACATTGCGACATGAATACAAATCAAATGGTTCTATTTATTTTTTATCTTTAGTCTGTTTACTTGATGTCAAAATCATGAAACAAATTTCGGTTATAATCTTTCCAAATATTAATTATGTCAGAACATATATTATCTGAAATGTATAATTTATAATGTCAGTTGTATGTTTGAGAGGTCATTAGTCATCAACACTATGCAACTTGACGTGAATTTATTTTACCAGCACAACTTTCAATACTAACATAACTAATGGTACAAATCTACTCCTAGACTACAATTTGTACTTACTTGCCAAACACTGTATGTTTGTTGTCTAGATGTCTACAAGATCTGAAGGTTATGAAGCTGAAAATGAAATAAAAAAACTGTATGAATTAAGGGACCGTCAACAATGTCGCACAAACTCAACAAATGAACATCGTTTGTTTAGAACAAAACGGCCTCCCCTAAACGATTGTTCACAAGTGCCACATCACACGTTTATAAATGATATAAACCACGATGAAAACTGTAGCGGTCACACCACTACGATTGATGCTATGTAAAAACATGATGGTTAAAACATGAAGTTCCAAACTTATGAACTTATTGTTATCTTATCAGTACAGTAAGATCAGATCAGATTAGATCATTCTTTTGTTTAGGACCAACTTTTTTTCAACAGCTCTGCCACACAACTGTTTTTCTCACATTTACTCTAATCCTAATTTAATACAGGCCTTTATACTACATAGGGACTGGGCACTATTAAAATAATGTCACATCGGCAATAAATCTTATTCTATTGGTACACTGTACTTGACAAAGATAATATTACAATATAGCTTCACTATAAGCTTATCTTCAAAACAAGACTTGGGAGGGAGGGAGAGTGCAGAGGACATTTTTTAATTAAAAAAGATAACTGAGCTTAAAATTAAAAAAAGAAGAAGATGAAACAACTTACAATTGTGACTTGTTTGTATTAGTGCCTGAATTTGCCATACTGAGGACACCTCTTCCTGAGTGTGTCAAGTTTGGTTTGAATTCATCTTTGAATGGTTTACCCCATGCTGAATCACCACCTAGAATTATGAAAATACAACATTATATATCTGCTACTCTGAGGTACACTCATTGAAATGTTGAAGATGACAAGGAGTTCATTTACATCACAACTCTACTTCTTCAATATAGAGGGTATACTTCTGGGAAAGGTAAATTGTGTTTTCACCAATTTACATCACTTTTCTAGTGCAAACTTGAGGGCATACTTCTGGGAAAGGTAAATTGTGTTTTCACCAATTTACATCACTTTTCTAGTGCAAACTTGAGGGCATACTTCTGTGAAAGGTAAATTGTGTTTTCACAAATTTACATCACTTTTCTTGTGCAAACTTGAGGGTATACTTCTGGGAAAGGTAAATTGTGTTTTCACCAATTTACATAACTTTTTCTAGTGCAAACTTGAGCGCACGATTTATTGGTAAGGTCTATCGACTTGAGTGTAGTCTCATGAATTGACATCACTTATCTACTATAATACTTGTGGCAATGATTTCTTCAAAATGTATAGATTTATGCTTGCATGCATTCTCATCACTACTCTACTTTATTTCCAGAGAGCATAAGTCACAAGGTTTGATTAACTTGTGATTTGAACAGTTACTAATCACTATTCTACTTCACCACTCAAGGACATAAATCTAAAGGTCTATTGATGTGTCACTTGAAAAGTTATTAATCACTGCTCTACTTCACCACTACAGGGCATAAGTCATAAGTAAGGAATAAACAAAATTCAGGGGGGTGGCGGGGGGAAGAAAATATTTTGGGCAGAAATGTTTTTGCAGCCCCCCCCCCCCCCCCCCCCCCCCACCACCACACACACACACACACACACACACACACACACACACACATTATTGAAAGCCATAAAATACTTGGATAGAGATTTAGGCATACACAAGCACATTGGCAGTCACCCACCTCAAGATAATTCAATATATATATACAGGTTTAAGAACTAATTGTGGTGAAGCCGTTGGGAATTTTAGAAATTTACTTGGTAAATGAATGCTCCTAGTGTTAAATTTATACAAATCACAAGCAAAGTATTTCATGATCCCCCTTTTAGACCATCAGAATTTTCAAGGCCTCCCACACCCTTTGCACCCACAATTTATTTTGTGGCCCCCACATCAGCAACTCAGACCTCCAATCCCACTGTAAATTCTGCTCATTCCCTAAGGTCTTTTGAATTGTCCTTTGAAAGTTACTAATCACTAATCACACTATGTACATACCTTTTCCTGTACCCTCTGGATCCCCTCCTTGTATCTGAAATTGCAACAAAATAGTTTCAAAACTTACAGTAAAGACTGTATAGATAAGAGAAGCATGGTATCCATCTCATTTACTCTTGACTTTGGGAAGAAAACTATGGAGAACAACATTTCTTTGACCTTTGACATAGAGAGTAGAATTAAAATAACCTCCACCCCACAAAATATCTTTAAAAAATATTGTAATAAAAATGGCCACATTCATGCAAGGTCATGATCGGAGGTGACAATTACTGATCACAGAAAGGTCTGCACAACGAATTGGTCAAGATCTACTGTAATGGTTTATTCAGGTTACATATTCAATTTCCAGTTTCACAATACATTTTGACTTACCATAAAATTCCTGATAGATCTATGAAAAGTGGTATTATTGTAATAACCTCTTGAACTCAACAGAATGAAGTTCTCGCATGTTTTTGGTACCTAGGTAAAAATAAAATTAAAAATCTGTCACTGGCTTAGAAACTTTTTGCGACTGTTCTTCCTTAAAATAAGACTTTCTGTTCATCATGTTTATCACTACATTTTGGTCTTGCCATGATATGTCTTAGTAACATAGTCTGTATGTCAATATGCTACATTTTGGTCTTGTCATGATATGTCTTAGTAACATAGTCTGTATGTCAATATGCTACATTTTGGTCTTGTCATGATATGTCTTACTAACATAGTCTGTATGTCAATATGCTACATTTTGGTCTTGTCATGATACTAACATAGTCTGTATGTCAATATGCTACAGTTTGGTCTTGTCATGATATATCTTAGTAACATAGTCTGTATGTCAATATGCTACAGTTTGGTCTTGTCATGATATGTCTTAGTAACATAGTCTGTATGTCAATATGCTACATTTTGGTCTTGTCATGATATGTCTTAGTAACATAGTCTGTATGTCAATATGCTACATTTTGGTCTTGCCATGATATGTCTTAGTAACATAGTCTGTATGTCAATATGCTACATTTTGGTCTTGTCATGATATGTCTTAGTAACATAGTCTGTATGTCAATATGCTACATTTTGGTCTTGTCATGATATGTCTTAGTAACATAGTCTGTATGTCAATATGCTACAGTTTGGTCTTGTCATGATATGTCTTAGTAACATAGTCTGTATGTCAATATGCTACATTTTGGTCTTGTCATGATATGTCTTAGTAACATAGTCTGTATGTCAATATGCTACATTTTGGTCTTGTCATGATATGTCTTAGTAACATAGTCTGTATGTCAATATGCTACATTTTGGTCTTGTCATGATATGTCTTAGTAACATAGTCTGTATGTCAATATGCTACAGTTTGGTCTTGTCATGATATGTCTTAGTAACATAGTCTGTATGTCAATATGCTACAGTTTGGTCTTGTCATGATATATCTTAGTAACATAGTCTGTATGTCAATATGCTACATTTTGGTCTTGTCATGATATGTCTTACTAACATAGTCTGTATGTCAATATGCTACAGTTTGGTCTTGTCATGATATGTCTTAGTAATATAGTCTGTATGTCAATATGCTACATTTTGGTCTTGTCATGATATGTCTTAGTAACATAGTCTGTATGTCAATATGCTACATTTTGGTCTTGTCATGATATGTCTTACTAACATAGTCTGTATGTCAATATGCTACAGTTTGGTCTTGTCATGATATGTCTTAGTAACATAGTCTGTATGTCAATATGCTACATTTTGGTCTTGTCATGATATATCTTAGTAACATAGTCTGTATGTCAATATGCTACAGTTTGGTCTTGTCATGATATATCTTACTAACATAGTCTGTATGTCAATATGCTACAGTTTGGTCTTGTCATGATATGTCTTAGTAACATAGTCTGTATGTCAATATGCTACAGTTTGGTCTTGTCATGATATGTCTTAGTAACATAGTCTGTATGTCAATATGCTACAGTTTGGTCTTGTCATGATATGTCTTAGTAATACAGTCTGTATGTCAATATGCTACATTTTGGTCTTGTCATGATATGTCTTAGTAACATAGTCTGTATGTCAATATGCTACAGTTTGGTCTTGTCATGATATGTCTTACTAACATAGTCTGTATGTCAATATGCTACAGTTTGGTCTTGTCATGATATGTCTTAGTAACATAGTCTGTATGTCAATATGCTACAGTTTGGTCTTGTCATGATATGTCTTAGTAATACAGTCTGTATGTCAATATGCTACACTTTAGTCTCTGCTTTATATAATGTATACTATGTTTTGCCATTGGTTGGGAAGAGATGAAGTTCAGTATGTCAAGATTTACACATTCTTAACCCCGCTAATGCCAAATATTTTTCTGCAGAAATTATTTTTGGATTGTGGGGTTAAGAAGTACTTTCCTGCTGAAATTATTCTAGACTTTTGCAAAACTTGTCACATTACTATTAGACTTGAATCAGAGAAATAGTAATTGTTTATGAAATTTTAGTTAGTGAAAAGTCATTCTGACAAGCGTTTTTCACAAACACTGATTCTCCTTATTTTCTCCAATGTTTGATACTGAAGACTATCAACACTACGACTATCAGATTTCAGAACAGTTTATGGCAACATGAGTATAAACATCCTATAGTCTTTTGTATTATACCTATGCTTCACTATAGAAGACATAAACTTTAGTAACAGTATATGGGTGGACAATGCTAGTAGAAACAAGATACATGTGTAGCTCTTTTAAAGGCGAATGCCACTCCAGGAAGTGATTTAGAAGTGATTTTCATAAACTATGGCTTCTGAAGAGTCATTTCATGATTTTACATCACCTACAATTACTTGTGATTTCAGAGAAATAATACATTTCATCTTGCACCTTTATAGGATGTCTTTGCTGTGCAACATGGATTCATGAGAGTCAGTAGAAATAATGTATTCAAGTTGCACACTGAATAATCATGAGAACTGTTTTGCACAGAAGGGTATAGGCACTCAAGACTTATGAATTTATGAAAATGTATCTATTTCCTGGAGTGATGTTCCCTTTCATATACCTATGACTTACCTTTTCACAATGAAGTTCAATGTTTAAGTTGCCTTTGTTTGTCATAACTCTGACATAACCCTTCTTTTTGACACGTTCATATCTGATAATATCTTCATCAATAACAGCTGTAAATAGAGGAAGAGACTTTAATATGAGAGTTCCAAAATGATAATTTTTTTTTTTACAGTGATTGGGTACAACACTGTCTCAAAGTCAAACTAGTTTTGCACATAATGGTGGATAATCTTGCCAATTTGAAGAGTTTCTTCACTGAAAAAGGCTACCATCTTATTCTAGTGTTGAGATAAAAAATTTCACATCAAATACTTATTCAACAGATATGTGGTTTTATTCGATCAAGAATAAACATACAACCAACCACATGTATCAATACACACACAAACACATAAATCCACACTTTTACACACATCCCCCATACATTCACACATGTATAGCCATACATGCACAAACACACATACACCCTTCCATACCCATACTTGTACAAACCACTCTCATATACACACACAGACCAAACTCAAACAAACACACTCACCCACCCACACCCAACTTGTACAAACCACTCTCATATACATGTACACACACAGACCAAACTCACACAAACACACTCACCCACACCCAACTTGTACAAACCACTCATATACACACACAGACCAAACTCACACAAACACACTCACCCACACCCAACTTGTACAAACCACTCATATACACACACAGACCAAACTCACACAAACACACCCACCCACCCACACCCATACTTGTACAAACCACTCTCATATACACACACAGACCAAACTCACACAAACACACCCACTCACCCATACCCATACTTGTACAAACCACTCTCATATACACACACAGACCAAACTCACCCAAACACACCCACTCACCCATACCCATACTTGTACAAACCACTCATATACACACAGACCAAACTCACACAAACACACTCACCCACCCACACCCAACTTGTACAAACCACTCTCATATACACACACAGACCAAACTCACACAAACACACCCACCCACCCACACCCATACTTGTACAAACCACTCTCATATACACAGACCAAACTCACACAAACACACCCACCCACCCACACTTGTACAAACCACTCTCCCATACTTGTACAAACCACAAATACACACACAGACCAAACTCACACAAACACACCCACCCATACCCATACTTGTACAAACCACTCTCATATACACACATAGACCAAACTCACACAAACACACCCACCCACCCACACCCATACTTATACAAATCACTCATATACACACAGACCAAACTCACACAAACACACTCACCCACACCTATACTTGTACACACACACACACACACACACACACACACACACACACACACACACACACACACACACACTAACACCCTTGTACAAACCACTCTCACACATCCACACAATGATCATGTGAACTTTGAAAATTTCTATTTCTTCTTGAAATTGTCCATGTCATGATACAACTCTTTCTCTACAAACAATTATGAAATAATTAACCTACCAGCCTCATGTTGTGTGACTGGTGCTGCTGCAGTTGATGTAAAACCTGCAGCTACAGCACCTGTACTGTAGTGAGCCTGAAACAAAATATATAAGAATATAAACATTTAATTCTCCAAAATGCTGACAATATTTGAAAGTGAGCTATTTTTGACATGCTTTGACCTACTAAATTAATCTTTTTGTATTTGTAATGTTAAGAATTTGACTAATTCTAGTTTAGAAAGACTCCTGTGTTTACCCTACCATCTATGGCACAGTTATACACATAATCATTGTCATTGCTGTCATAATTTGTCATGATCATGATCATCACCACTTTGGAAAGCCATTTGGGACCTTCTCTGAAAACTCAAATTATGTGGCATATGCCCATAGAAGTCATTATCATCAACTATTAATAGTGGCAGTGAAACTTGGTTCATCACCTTGGTTTACTGCTCATCATAATGTTTCTCATTTACTTTTTAAGATTACAAACTTTATACTTACTGCATTTGTCCTGTCAGCCTTCTTCACATCTTCCTGTTTCTCTTCCTAGACCAAATAAAATAAAAATTCAATAACTGTACTCTAGTCAATTCCATTGTAGATATAACATAGTCATATTATGAGCTGTGAATGTTTTATTGCACTATGGTGAATAACTGACTATCACCCATAGTAATCAGTACAAACATTACACAAGACTGCCACAAAGTGGTTGCTAATATGAGGTGGCCTACATTTCAGGGTGAAATACAGGTTACAGGTTGCAAGACTTCCTATACTTACATACCTGTAATAGGGAACTTGCAATCCAGACTGAGCATGCTCAGACGCAAAGGACTATGGGATTATCTGTGGTTATTGTAATACCTAATCTGGAGCTACTGATAAAATTAACCTCCCACAATTGTCAGGGTAACTATAAATTGGTTATTTGTTACAACAGTGTATCAACATTGTTTACAGTACTAATTGATTAGTATTTATTATCACATTTCCCATGATGCAACATTCAACATCGCAGGTTTGCAAGTTCCATATTTGACCAATAATACTTGGTAATCAAAAAGATTAAAATTTAATTTCTGATTTGTGTTGAATACTTCTTTGTTAAAGGTTTAATTAGTGTTGAAAAGAATTGTTAGATTCTTTACACAGACTTTAAGATTAGGAGTATAGAGCATCTTACTCTGATCTTAATTCAGTGGGAGAGAACACTAATGTATTGAAAATAAATTCCAGGCAAGAATTAGGGTCAAGAAGTATCAAAACCTCTAACATGTTAAAATGAAACTGTCTTCCAAATAAGCAAAATTAGCGACTGTATATAGTATATGGACATGTTATACAAAGAGGAGAGACATATAAAGTTCACCTTTGGTTTATATTCTCTGTAAAGTTCATCTAAAATTTCCCTTGTTTCCAATGATGTAGCCTTCAAATGGTATCCTGGGTCTTCCCTTGCCTTCTTCTCTTCTGAAATAACAATTAATTAAGCCTATAAAAAATGCCCACTCAATTATAGGCCTTTAAATGATAATCTTTGTTCATTAACAAACAGAAGGCTTTTTTAAGTTTTATGTTTCTATCAAAACATCAAAATGTAATTGGAAAATATTGAAATTATTGCAAAATATGGATGTGTGCACCCATATTGTAAAATGTGGTCAAGGGTGAAGGTAAGCACCATCAGGTATAGTCAAGGGTGGGGTAAGGACCATTGGGTACATTCAAGGATACAGGTAAGGACAATTGGGTATAATCAAGGGTGGGATAAGGACCATCAGGTATAGTCAAGGGTGGGGGTAAAGACCATTGGGTACATTCAAGGGTAGAGGGAAGGACAATTGGGTATAATCAAGGGTGGGATAAGGACCATCAGGTATAGTCAAGGGTGGGGGTAAGGACCATTGGGTACATTCAAGGGTAGAGGTAAGGACAATTGGGTATAATCAAGGGTGGGATAAGGACCATCAGGTATAGTCAAGGGTGGGGTAAGGACCATTGGGTATATTGAAGGGTGGGATAAGGACCATCAGGTATATTCAAGGGTGGGGGTAAGGACCATTGGGTACATTCAAGGGTAGAGGTAAGGACCATTGGGTATAATCAAGGGTGGGATAAGGACCATCAGGTATAGTCAAGGGTGGGGTAAGGACCATTGGGTACATTCAAGGGTAGAGGTAAGGACAATTGGGTATAATCAAGGGTGGGATAAGGACCATCAGGTATAGTCAAGGGTGGGGGTAAAGACCATTGGGTACATTCAAGGGTAGAGGTAAGGACAATTGGGTATAATCAAGGGTGGGATAAGGACCATCAGGTATAGTCAAGGGTGGGGTAAGGACCATTGGGTACATTCAAGGGTAGAGGTAAGGACAATTGGGTATAATCAAGGGTGGGATAAGGACCATCAGGTATAGTCAAGGGTGGGGGTAAAGACCATTGGGTACATTCAAGGGTAGAGGTAAGGACCATAGGGTATAATCAAGGGTGGGATAAGGACCATCAGGTATATTGAAGGGTGGGGGTAAGGACCATTGGGTATATTCAAGGGTAGAGGTAAGGACCACCAGATATATTGAAGGGTGGGGGTAAGACCATTGGGTATATTGAAGAGTGGGGGTAAGGACCATTGGGTATATTGAAGGGTGGGGGTAAGGACCATCAGGTATATTGAAGGGTGGGGGTAAGGACCATCAGGTATATTGAAGGGTGGGGGTAAGGACCATTGGGTATATTGAAGGGTGGGGTAAGGACCATTGGGTATAATCAAGGGTGGGGATAAGGACCATCAGGTATATTCAAGGGTGGGGTAAGGACCATTGGGTACAGTATTCAAGGGTGAGGATAAGGATCACTGGGTATATTCAAGGGTGGGGGTAAGGACCATCAGATATATTGAAGGGTGGGATAAGGACCATCAGGTATATTGAAGGGTGGGGGTAAGGACCATCAGGTATATTGAAGGGTGGGATAAGGACCATCAGGTATATTGAAGGGTGGGATAAGGACCATCAGGTATATTGAAGGGTGGGGTAAGGACCATCAGGTATATTGAAGGGTGGGGTAAGGACCATTGGGTATATTGAAGGGTGGGATAAGGACCATCAGGTATATTGAAGGGTGGGGTAAGGACCATCAGGTATATTGAAGGGTGGGGTAAGGACCATTGGGTATATTGAAGGGTGGGGTAAGGACCATCAGGTATATTGAAGGGTGGGGTAAGGACCATTGGGTACAGTTTTCAAGGGTGAGGATAAGGATCACTGGGTATTTTCAAGGGTGGGGGTAAGGACCATTGGGTACATTCAAGGGTAGAGGTAAGGACCATCAGGTATATTGAAGGGTGGGGGTAAGGACCATCAGGTATATTGAAGGGTAGAGGTAAGGACCATCAGGTATATGCAAGGGTGGGGTAAGGACCATCAGGTATATTGAAGGGTGGGATAAGGACCATCAGGTATATTGAAGGGTGGGGTAAGGACCATCAGGTATATTCAAGGGTGGGGGTAAGGACCATTGGGTACATTCAAGGGTAGAGGTAAGGACCATTGGGTATATTCAAGGGTGGGGTAAGGACCATCAGGTATAGTCAAGGGTGGGGGTAAAGACCATTGGGTACATTCAAGGGTAGAGGTAAGGATCATAGGGTATAATCAAGGGTGGGATAAGGACCATCAGGTATATTAAAGGGTGGAGGTAAGGACCAAGGGTGGGGGTAAGGACCATCAGGTATATTCAAGGGTGGGGTAAGGACCATTGGGTACAGTATTCAAGGGTGAGGATAAGGATCACAGGGTATATTCAAGGGTGGGGGGTAAGGACCATTGGGTACATTCAAGGGTAGAGGTAAGGACCATCAGGTATAATCAAGGGTGGGATAAGGACCATCAGGTATATTCAAGGGTGGGGGTAAGGCCCATCAGGTATATTCAATGTGTTTTAAAAACAGAGTTTCAATCTCATGTAACCATTTTATGAGAAATTAGAATTTCATGTCATTCCAAAGACATGAGCCACATTTCATCACTCAGATTCAAATATCTACAACAAATATTACTGTTTGACATATTTTAACTGTCAGTATCAAATGACAACATAGAAATTCATATCTACTAAGTAAGAAGTGGTATCAGAACAAATAATGAGATGTAAGAATGAGTGATTTATCATTATCTGAGTATATGGTATTATTTCTGCAATTTCTTTAATATTTTTGCTATGTTCCTGAAGCACGAGAAACATTTTCAGAAAAACTTCATTCCACCAGAACAGGTATTATACCTGAATGCCTCACCATTGCAAATGTATACTGATAGAGGGCGCCATACAATTCTCTAAAGGTCAGAGGGAATCATGTGCTCAGTCCCTAAGTCACATGACATGCATCAACAAAACCATTCAACTGGGCATGTACAGTGTAGTTGTTTTGCCTTGTAATTATCAAATGTACAGGACTATAAAAGAAATAGTGGAACACAATAACATCAGTTGATGAATTGTTACACGGATGAGTCATACCATGGTAATCTATTGAAGTTGACCTCAATACAGTTTATTCTTCACCTGACATTAGGCTGGCTGTTACTTGTGTCCTTCCCACAGAACAAGTAAACATTGCAGTTCATCTAGACAGGTAGGTGCAGTGATCACAATTTGTGTCTGATTAACAGCTTGACATGGGTACATATAAACATGTTTATTTCATTGTTCTGTGTCTTGTTTAGGTTAGATTGAGTGAGTTTACATATAACTAACTATATATTAATATCCACACTTTACATGTAACAATTCTACATTGTGACCCATTTTAATAGTGGTGACATGGTTTCTCACCTTGTATGTACAAAAGAACAGAATGGCATTTGTAAGTGTGGGTAGGAAGTAAGAACATAGTGTGTGTTTTATCACAAAAGATATACACCATGTACAAACTATGCAGTTTAGATTACTGTATCTGATTATATAACAACACTATTTCATTATGCACAATGGAAGACCAGGCTGTTGGCTTATGACAGTTACATTGCCACAAACACTTCAAAACTGTTAAACATTGCCACATGGATTTCCTCACCAATAGCTTTAGGATTACATAAATGACATATTCTTTCATCTGGGGGAATTCCTTGGTATCATAGTCTTTCAATTGGTAAATCATGTGCTGAAATCCTGAGCTTAGTTATGCTGATTCTATGCCAAACATTATTTACTTGTTCCCGATATAGTTCAAATTCATAATTTGTTCTAAATTTGTTATAGGTACATAATTTGTTGCTGTCAGTTTTTTGAATCGTTGATATCCAAATACTATCAATATAAATGTTTTTTTTTCAGTTGACTACTAAGATTTGTTACATCAGCATCAGTATCAGTTCAGTTCAGTTATCTCAAGCAACTTATTGACAAAGGCTGTCCATGTGTTACCATGACTTTTCTTTTTTGAGGTGAAAGCACATTATACAAGGTTACTGCATTCTCCATTCCTTAATCTGTTTCATAATTTAACATTTGCTTACAGATTTCTATAATGACTGGATAACTTCCCAATTCAGCTTTTGAGGCAATATTACTTGATTTTTTACTGTGTATCCATATACTACTGTAACTGAGTATTTTGGAAGAGTTTCAAAACTCCAAATAACGTACTTTGTCTAAATTTGAAATGTGTGTACTTACAAGGGTTGGACTTGGTTAGTTGCTAGTCAACTACCCCTCATCCACATTTAGTGGTATCCCATAATATTTTATCATTACACCATCTTTCTTTATATATGCATATATCTGGGAATAAATGAAAGTTATGTTTTTCTTTCTATATGCTCTAAGAAATCATTTAGTTTTCCCCATACAGTTACTATCATTCCATTAATTCAACTGATATAGCTTAGGGAGTGTACATTTTTAATTTCCAGGGGGAGGCCGGAGGATTTCTAATGAAGCAATGGATTTTTATTGGTGGCCCCCCCTACAAAAACTGGTATAAATTATCT
Organism: Glandiceps talaboti; assembly: GCF_964340395.1. Classification (NCBI taxonomy): domain Eukaryota; kingdom Metazoa; phylum Hemichordata; class Enteropneusta; family Spengelidae; genus Glandiceps; species Glandiceps talaboti. The sequence goes on along the minus strand of NC_135566.1, from coordinate 76,336 downwards.
GGCCCCCCCTAAGACTTCTTGTTTTTATTTCATGGCCCCCCCTGAAACCACTAACAAAAATACTCATAGATGAAACACAGATACAGCAACACATAGATTTGCCAGCAGTTGCTACATGTATTAACTTATTCCATATTTATACTTACTTCAGAATTGAACCAGTGCACAAAGTTGTTGAATCATGGACACTCATAAAATCACAAATAAAGACTATTATTAGTTAAATTGGCTGACAGGATGTCTACTTACAACTGAGGGGTGACAGAATAGACTACTGGTCTGGCTACACTTTTTCTTGGATTTTTAGCCCATTGCTGACATAAATAAATTAGCAAATAAATGAACAAGTAAATATATATATATATTACTTATTTATCACAGGTTTGGAAAAAATAGTGCAAAATTGCACCATGAGGAAACTTTTTTCCATGTGAACATATTCAAATTTTAGGATTAATTTGCAGTGGTTGGTCACACAATCATTTATTATTAATTTAAACACTTCATAAATTACACATTTTAGAAACATTTTTAATTGCAGTGCAAATGGAAAACATGTTATTTAAGATTGAAATACATATTAAGACCCTTCCTATATTATAGTATTCATATTATCTCTACGCAAAATATAAAACACTTCTGGACTATATTTCAAGAGACTTTAGTAAACTGATGCGCTGGGGGGGGGGGGGGGGCAGTACATGTATCACTTCAAAGGGTTGAATAATATTTTTATGAATGCATGGCTTGTTATGAATACATTCCTCACCCAGCACCTGTGAATAATTTTGTGTTTAATTCAAACTCACAAAAGCTATCATATAATACTTGAACCCTACCATGGTGATAGAATGAAAATTTATTGAAACCCATTACAATATTGGTGAGCTCTATATGGAATTTATTAGGGATTCATGTATACAAAATGGCTCAAAGTGCAGTTACTGTTCCACTACAGATTGGGTATCGCCATCTATGAACAGAATACCACATCCTATGCCAGATATGCACAACCCAGGTCATTATATGGATGTGTTTGAAACACCAAACACAAATCGAACTGTTGATGACTACCAACCACGTGCTAACTTTAAAAAGTTCTATGTTTCAAAACAATTAAATGATGAAGCTGCTATTTCTTGTTTTGCTGAGAAATATATTGTCAGTGTGAACAGTGTTAAAAACTACATTGAACATTTGAGAAATTTGGAGAGGATGAAAAACATTAGATCCAGACATCGGTTAGAGGTACAGAAGAAAAGAGAAAACAAGAATTATAATGACTATGACTGGTTGCAGTTATTCATAAGTGGAATTCTAGAAAAACTGAACGTAAAAGAGCTAGATAAATATCTAGACAAGCATAAATTGCCAAAATATAGAAAATTAAAAGGAGAAAAAGTAGACATAATATCAACGCACATACTTGGAACACCTGAATTTAGGTCAAGAAAAGTGACTGCAAATGAACTTCAAACTACAACTACAGACATCTGATCAGTGATACAAACAGTAGTGACTCTGAAAGTGAAAATGCTATAATAGGTGTTATAGACAGTGATGATTGTTTTTCTGATAACTCTGAAACTTCAAGCACGGCTGATATCTCAGACAGTGATTGTGATGAAACAAGTCCTACACAATTTCATGGGAAAGTTACCTTGAGAAGTGGCAGAGTCGCCGGTCAATTTTTGTTTCACTGAATACAAATATTGTGATTTAATAGGTTTGTGCACTGTTTTATCATCAATCCATGTTAAATCTTCTTCTGTAGGACATTGTGCACAGTCAAGTGTTGGGTTTTGCCTATATTTTATTTTATATACATATCTGGCACTTGTCCATCCTGACATTCAGGTTTAGGTTGTTTTTTATGTGGCCCCCCCTAACAGATAGTGAAATTTTTGTTTAGCCCCCCCCTAATTTTTCTTGAGAAAAATTGGTGGCCCCCCTGAAAATCCTCCGGCCCCCCCCCTGGAAGTTAAAACTGTACACTCCCTTAGAACAATTTGCTGGGATGATCTTAATAATGTTGTCTAACCCCAAACATCACCTAAGGGAAGGGTTCAATGTAGCTATCTCACAAAAGAATCTCAGTGAGCAAGTCTAATCAAGTGACTATTTTTGCCACCACTGAATATAACTGAAGTGCTTTCAAATGTCATTTTCATTTTCTCATGAGGGTTTTAGAAATTAAAAGAGGACTGAATGGCCCCTTTACCATGTTTGAATAACAAGGACACTATTCATATCATTATGTAATAGATTATACTAATATCAAAAGCTCTGACACATTCTGTAATAAAAGTAGTAAATAACTAGTATTGCAAAACACAAGATTTTACAAACCCACCATGTTGAATGTTGCATCATGGGAAATGTGATAATAAATACTAATAAATTGGTATTGTAAACAATACTGTTACATTGTTTACAACCATGAATGGTCAATTCATAATTTACTCTGACTATTGTGGGAGGTTTTTTATCGGTAGCTCCAGATTAGGTATTACGATAACCACAGATAATCCTATAGTCCTTTGCGTCTGAGCATGCTCAGTCTGGATTGCAAGTTCCCTATTATTATATATCATTTTTTATCTTCTTTTTTTTTATAGATATTCATCAGAGTCAAGAGATAGTGGATAGAGGATCTAGAACAAAGTTACTGTACATTGGTCATGTTTTTTACTTCCTGTTCGAAAACAAAAGCGAGACAGGTGCTTGTATTTGTAAACAAGGAAACTGACAAAAGTGCTGATGTAACTGACATGAGACACAAGGTGGATTCAAAATGATAATCATGTTCTAAATTATGTTGATATTGTAATCAGGTGAAAAGACATTCCAGGCCTGCATACATGTACAAGGAGCTCTGGCTGGAAGACAACCTCAAAAAGGAATCATGTTGAAATGTTATCACTGCTTGTTCCATGAATTAAAAGCTTAAATTCTTAGTAAGATGGATACACCGGGATTGATAATTTTTGTTTTGGCTGTTTTTCTTGTCTCACAGTCATGGAGTACATCTGGATGTCCAGCAGAATGTTCATGCCATCTAAACATTGTGAACTGCAGCAATCGATACCTGATGTACATACCTAGTGGCATCCCAGTTGATGTCCAGACCTTATATCTAGACCACAACAAAATAACTGAAATTTGCTCCCAAGATTTAGCTGGACTATGGAAGCTTGAAGTATTGTGGATTTCAAATAACAAACTGATATCATTTCAGGAGGCTGTTTTCAGTGACTTAAATAATCTACTTGAGTTGGATCTCAGCTTTAATCAACTACAACCAGACAATTTCACATCAACTTTGTTTTCAAACCTCACAAAACTTCACAAGCTAGATTTGTCCTACAACTTTTTTTTCACAGCAATACCACATCTATACCTTGATCCAGATAACAAAACATTTGTTCTAAACTTAAGCAACACTATGTTGCAACGGGTACCCAAGCAGACTTTTATCAACATAACATCAATGACAGTTCTGGACCTTTCTCACAATTCTATATCTGATGTGAGCTTCAATGACTTGAATCAGCTTGAATCATTGGTTCTTAGTAACAATGAATTAGAAACAGAACATATGAATTTTTCATGTCTTAAATCTCTGCAATATTTGTATCTAGATCACAACAAAATTGAAAGTCTGCCAAAACTACATGAAAATCTATTTCTGAAAGAATTGGATCTTAGTTACAACAACCTTGGCGAGTTAAAGAGGTCAGACTATGAATACATACAAAAGTCCAATTTAGACACTCTGCGACTAAGTTCTAACAATCTGGTGGGTCATTTATCTTGGTCTAAGTTAAGTACACTACATGCATTGTACCTGGATGGAAACTACATAGAAAGTATATCAGAGCCTGAACAAGACATATCTGTAGTTTATAACATTCGTATTTTAGAACTCAGTAACAACTTGATTGACATGATCACCTATCGTGATCTCCAGAAGTGGGCCAGACTGACATATTTAGGCTTATCAGGCAATTCAGATTTGAACATTGAAGAGGATGCCTTTAAAAGTACACCACAGTTGAACTCAGTGTACCTGAACAATACCAACATAGAGTACATTTATAAAAACACATTTTCTGGATTAGGAAGGAGTGAAAATCCAGAGGAATGCCCTTTCCTGATTTTAGATCTTTCCAGTAACCTCTTAAAAGCTCTACATGGGGAAGCCTTCAGTAGTTTTGAGTGGGGTGCTACAGACTGTAACAGTATTAGTATCAACCTAGCAGATAACCCATGGCAATGTGGATGTCCACTACATGATTACAAGCTATGGATGGAATCAATTTTTCCAAAAGATATCCCAAATTTACCAGATATACTGTGCTATGAGCCTGATGTATATCGTGGTCAATGGCTTTCTACGCTTCCTAATAATGTGTTTACCTGTGCTGATGTGAATAGCATAGCTATGGGTGCCACAATTGGGTTTGGAGTTGTATGCCTATTTACTCTCCTCTGTTCAATTTTTCAGTGTTGTAGAGTTCCAACAGGAAAACTTCTTTACTCATACTCAAATGAAACAACTCCTCTATACTCTGAAGATTGTGACCAACGTCAAGCACCTCCATCATACAATACAATCAACTGGTCATAATTTCAATGCACTATAATGTTTACAATTTAAACACATGGATATTGGGTTTTTAGACAAAAATGATATTATAATTTAATCACTACCAGAAAATATGAACTTTGGACAAAAAGGAATATCAGCAAGGTGTAAAACTATTTGTCAAACTTTCCAAGGGAAGATTTAAATTACTCTGTGTAAGAATACATTTGCCAGCACTAACTTTTATAATGCTACTCTAAAGTGGCTTTTTAGATGAAAATTGGGTATTTATTGGATTACTTGAAAAAAAAAGTGAAACAACTTAAACCAAATTCGTTTTTGTAACTCAATAAATTGCAAAAAGCTAAAAAGTGTGTAAAATTTATTATTGTATATGCAATAACAACTACTTTGAAACATTTTTGAATGTTCACATTTTTTGAGTCACAAACATGAATTTAGTATATTATGTTGTTTCACATTGTTTTTCAATTACAAAAACATAGTAAAGTTGTTTTATGAATTAACAAGTCTTCATAAAAGACATAATCCTTAAAATGTGACCGAATCAATGGAGACATGATTTAAAGAAATTGGTGGCAAAAAATAAATACTACAAAGTCTCTGTGATAATGAAGGGAATTGCTGAATTTCAGGAACTGAACCTGAAGATCCAGGTCTAGGTCAAAGTCTAAAAAGAAAAGTTTAAACCTGACAATATGAGTTGATTGGTAAATCATGATTGTTCACAGTAACACTACAAATATGTAGTGTATTTTGATGTATATTGTGATTGTTTACTACAAATATGGGTAAAAATTACACGAGCACCAAAACTAATGTTTGTGTAGAGGTCATTTCTTCACTATTACTTGTAAACATGATTTAAAAGAAATTGGCAATATGTACATACTACAAGGTGTCAGTGATAAGCAGGAATTGGCTTGGTTTTGACATTGACGCAGAGGTCAAGGTCAAAGGTCATTCCCATTCCGCTATGATAAAAGTTAAAACCCTGGAAACAATTCTTATAACAATATTAATATATACCGGGTACAATAAATGTTGTTTATTAAATTTGATCATGTCTTAACTGATAGTAATAGTACAGGTCCAAGCCCATTAAGTGGTTTTAACAGCACACTTTTAGGGTAATCTTTTGTTATTTTATCTACGACAAAGCTGAGCTGTTCATTTGTACTGTAAGTGTAATTGTCTTTGTGAAGGAATTTGTACGCATACATAAATCGATGAGAACTCAATGTCTTGGAATAGAACACTTCATATTTGTTCAACTCTCAGACTGACATATTTATCATTGTTGGTGGTCTTTTCATCACTCCCTAACAAGTGAGAAGTGACCAATCCTTCAGTCAAGTCAACTTGTTATCCTTTGGTGTCTGTAGTTTATGTCTTTTACTAGTATCAATCAATAAACTCATAAATGAATTCATTATTGTAATTAGTCAATTAATCAAGTGATTTGTAGTTAAAACTTGACACAGAAAAGACCTGTTTTTCATATTTCATATGGGTTGTATAGCCCCTTCAGTAGTGAAACTGGCTTTACCACTAAGCTAAGGACTAAACATAGCACTGTCCATGTACAGGGAAATAGTATGTAACTTGTATGGTTTGGGTTAGTTTTGTAACATTACATTTGGTAACTACTGACTATAATATAATCACATCATCACAAACCACAGTACCGTTCTTAACGAGCCGGTCCCTACTGGCCGTGGATGCATTCATATACAATATCCGTACTTATGGCATAGCTAATTTATTCATTTTGTATGTAAACACTACAACCAATCAGATTGCCTCTTACATACCACATGATATACAATACCTTGGCAAGAGACTAGTACGTACACTGAAAACTGACTTGGCCAAGTTGGGTTCTTGTTGCTGAAATTTTATTTTTGCCATCCTACAAACAAGATTTGATTGATACATGTATGAACATAAAATAATGATCTATAAATCTTGCCTCGAAGTGTCAAGCAGGGTTTGTCTGAGCATAGATTTGTTGTACCCTCAGACCAGGAGTTCGATACAATCGTGAGTTTGTAGCAAGTACTGAAGTAGGTTACAACGTGGATTATCTCAATAGGGCCATGGTTACAACAAGCCAAGATTGGCTGATTCAAGTGAGTTCACTCGAGATAATCTTAATTCCATTCACCACTTGTAGTTACTGAATAATAATGTTGGTTTCTTATATAGCGCTTTCCCACTCCGTGCTCAAAGCGCTTTACAATTATTACCCCTGGCTCGGATCAGAACAGCACAACGGCCCTTTTAGTCTTCCTCAACTCCCCGGGGAGCATACAATCCATTGCAGCCATTTAAGCGCATAGGATTAAAGCCTTCACATTGCAACCTACATCCTACCAGGTCCCCAGTTATACAGCTGGGTTGACTGAGGCACAGTCGTGGTTCAAATCTTGCCCAAGGACTTTAGCCACTCAGAAACAAACAGCAGGCAGCGACGGGGCTCGAACCTGCAACCTGTAGATTCCAAGCCGGTCACGCTAACCATTCACCCATCATGACTCCACTACTGAAGTGTTGTTTACCATACTCTTGATTTTACAAGGAACTGAACCTGGGCTGAATGCTAATTAAGTACGACATTTTAGCACAGTGTCTCCAGGCACACGAGTTAAGAACGCCGGGATGACTGCATTCATCACCCATACTAGTATTAATACTTTGTACAGTACCCGTCTATCAGCCTTTAATGTAAATGTTCAACAAATCTTTCCCCGTTCTTACTTTAAACTCTCTAACCCCATCAAATATTGGTTATCCTAGTAGATTTAAATGAGACTAGTAACTTTTACTCGGGTCTTTTGAATCGCTCGTTCACATTCACTCAGTGCATGCATCTGTACAATGTTTGCTATTTACACTAGCTGGCTGTGTCGGACTCAGTTGATCATTGTCGCTAACCACGGCCTCTTTTACTGCAGCATCAAAAATTCACTGTGTGAAAGTCCATCATTTCTGTAGTACTCCCCAATTAAAGTTTTAGGACTTCTTTTGGGAAAGTTGTATGTGTGAGTACCCTGTAGTTTTTTTTTGCATTGCCACAAACACGACAGTTGCAATAATTCGCCATAACATGAGGCCATGTTATCTGAAATGCATTCTTAGAGACGGACTTTGATTGGTCAGATTATCATGTCATTGCTTATGAATATGTATTACATATACGTGAGGCACGGCTTTGATAGATGTAAGATGCCGGAGTTTTATTTCAAAGAAATAATAACTCTGGTTTGCGAGAATGTAAAATCAACCAGGGATTGCACTAGACTTTGAAACCAGTGAGTCCCAGGGACCCATCACTGCTGAAAATATGGGGCCCCTTTTAAAAAAATGGGGTCCTATTTTACTATCATTTATTATCACTCGTATCCACACAAATGTCTTCATAAACATTCACTCATGATAAATCCACACATACACATTGTCATGTACATTATGTTATTAAATACCTTTTATTTTGAATTCATGTGTTGTTACATGTATTCATCAGTACAATGATGCACACTATTATTACATACTCTCCAATACACTTTCCAATACATACTGTGTTACATATTTAGTTCATTCTCGCAAACCACAGCTGTTATTTCTTCCGCAAACTGGTAGGGCACGTAATGGACGGTGTCATAAAAGAGGCCATGGTTTGCGACGATGATTTAGTTATCAACTGGAGGTAAGAAGTACTTCACACATGGAAGTTCCGATCGACATTTCACTAGCACTATGTGATCATGGAGGTGGTCGTATTTTTGTTTACATTCTCACTACTGTAAAAAACCTTGTGTCAGCATCATCAGGAACTTTACATCTGTCTTACGAAACATATATACATTCATAAAAATGCAGTACTAAAGTTGATTTGTGTTGATCATGTGTGTAAAAGAAAAATTACCAATCACATGGGTGATCGATGTTCTTAGTGGAGATGTTTCAGAGAAACTCGTGCGAGGTGTCGGAGTACAGAAACGATTCATGGTTGCGATCGATGTGATACAGATCGAAGTTCTTTGAAAGCTACACACTCCATTGTTGAATGAATCAAAGCCTTTTGAGGATGAATAAAAGTGGAGATCATCGCGTGAAAATGCTCGACAAGTGTCAAAATGTACGCAAATTGCAACATATTTCCCATGCTTGCCGCCATGTTTGATGACATCACCGCCGATGGAAAACCCCAGCATGCATTATCGCTACGTACGTGTGTCGGCATGAGTGAAAGATACCGATGTCATTGTCGATGCCACGTCGGGCGTCAACGTCATGTACGATCAGTTCACACATTCTTTACTCATAAATTACACTTTCACACATCTGGTGTTAGATCAACCTTTTTCTTTTCCTTGTTTGACTGGACTTTTTATTGTCTTTATAAAGACTTTCTCATTGAACAAAATACATTGTCACCGTCACTGAGCATAGATAGTGATGGGTCCCAGGGACCCATTGGTGAAAAATGAAGTGGGTCCCATTGAAATTCATTGCGTCCCGGACACAGGTTAACGCATCAACCATTTGTACATACTTACTAAATGGAAGAGCTACTATCTTGTCTCTGGGTAAAATTTACATGATGGAAGGGATAAGCACTTTTTAATTTTACAACAATGATCATACAATAATAGATTTTACGGAAAAGTATTCCTGCGCTGTTACATTGGGTTATTCAACTCCAGTCATTTGAATAAAGAATTTTTTTTCTTCACTATATCAAATTGTCAAGAGGTCATCTCCATGACATTATACACTAACCTTCATCGTTGACTTTCAGTTTGTTCTTGACATGGTGGAAATCAGCAATGTTGAATTTTTCTAAATGATGAGGATCTTGTAGCGTGATGATGTCTTTCCTGGTAAATGGTTCATCACTTAGTAAGTCTTTCCAATGTTTGGGTTTGATATTGAGAGTTTCCACAGCCTGTTGATTTTGACACACATACATGTAAAAGGTTTAAAGAACCATGATAGAGTGAGCTAAACCCAATAGCACGAGCTAGACCCCAAGGGGTGAGCTAGAGACCCCAATGAGAGAGCTAGCCCCCATAGAGCGAGCTAGAGACCCCATAGCATGAGCTATTCCCAGCTAGAGACCCCATAGAGTGAGCTATCTCCAATAGGGGTAAGCTAGACCCCAAAGTGAGCTAGACCACAGAGTGAGCTAGACCTCAAGGGGTGAGCTAGAGACCCCATAGGGGTGAGCTACACCTGATAGAATGAGCCTGCTCCAACATCTGTGACTAGACATGATTCAAATATCAACAGTCTGCAAATTTGTTATTTAAGTTGTGAAAAACTAATTAATGAGATGACCAAAGAAATGGACTTACATCATTGGCGTACACATTACCACTTTGCTTGATGGTTACAAGGTGTGTATTGTTGGTAAAGACTTTGTATGTGACAGGACAATGGTATTTTCCTGTAAAGCAACAAACTATACATGAGTATGAAAACATTTTATGTTAATTTGTCTAGCTTTAACATGTGAAAATGCCATACAAATCTCAATGTTGTTGAATGATTGTTTCATTGAAAATGTGTACTATACATGTGCATGAACATGTACATAATATGATTGGGACCAATAAAACAAGGTGACTTTGAATTACTTTATGTAGTGAGGTATGCAAATCTACAAAACAGAGAAATAAATGTACAAGGTTGTAATATATTATGTAATCAAATAATGTAATATACTGAAGAACAATTTGGATATTTTCTTTGAGTGAAGAACTACACCTTGGAAAATAGTATACATTCAATATCATGATAATAAGTTTAATAATCACATTAGAGTTTTAATTACTAGCAGTTTTTTAAAGGTGAAAAAATATTATTGTCCTGGCTATCACAAATTAATCTGAACAGAAGCCTCACGGGCATGCATTAGAGTGAGTTGACATATCACTCACCTTCTGCATTCTTGAAAAAGTTCAACTTGATCAAAGCTTTTGGCTCCATTGGCTGTGTAAACAGAATTGGTAATTATGTGTTTGAACAATAGTTAGCAAAGATGATAGGCAAGACAAACTGTATTTGTATATGCTTGAGTATTTTCAATATTATGTGCATTTGTTTATCAATATATCTGGCAATACTAGCATGCCCCACATAGTACACGATATTCTGGTTTTGGAATTTCCAGCCATTTCACACCAAGGATTGCAAAAGACGGTGCCCCAGATTTGGAAAAGTGTTGACTAAAATTTAGTCATGGCCACTGATTGTATCATGGCAAACACACTCCTGAAAAAGTAAATTGCAGCAGTCAGTGATTCAGCATCACTAGTAGTTGCTAATAAAATAGTAGTGAGAGCAACAAGAAAATGAGTGGCAACTTCGTCTCTGCTGTCGTTACGTTAGTCTGGATGCCAACTGTGGTTTCTAATGTGAGTGAAGGTATAAATTGTAACAATACTGTATAGGAACTATCGTTACATTACAATACCAATTATTCTGGCCCTCACTTCTGATTCCAAAACAGCTTGTGAACAGCACTCCTAGTGGCAAAACCATGAAATCTTTTATATCTCTGATAATCATAATATGGCATATTGGGGCATGCTACATCAGGCTTAATAGTGAATTATTGTTCTGTAGGCTTACATTTTTGGAGATGGTTGTGTCTGCCTGGTGAGTATGTGTAAGTCCAAAACAAAAGAGGTACATTTAACTTTAATGGAGGTATAAAGGAGCTTTCTAAAAGGTCAATAAGTTGCCAGTTTATGAAAATTTATGGTTATGTAGTGACATGCTACAATACACACACCAAACTTTATAAATTATTTCATGGCTTTGTTATGGAGATTATGGTTGTACAAAACTGACAATTCAACATGAGTATAATGCTGTAAATGTTATTTCAAATGTGATAGAGTCAAAATCAGCCAACAGGTAACCCTAGAAGCTACATCCATCAATGTAATGTACATTGGAACCAGAAAAGTCAACAACGGTAGTTACATTTACCAGTGCTTAAGCCCTCATATGAGAACATCCCAGTAGTTACCTATTGTATATCAAAAGTAAAATATCAAGAATGCTGGTGCTTTTAAAGGAATACACATAATCATTTTTGTAACTGTGTGGTTTATTGTTTGACTTGTATTATTCTTACACATAAGTTGGCATACCTCTCCAGTGATGGGACTGGTTCCATATTGCTTCAGATAAGGAATGATATTTGTAAGATCAAATAAGGTACCATCAGCTGTGCAGTATGGATGTTCAAATGGCTGCAGTGAAAGACTGGGTGAAAGGGGTAAACCAAGAAATCGAAAGTATTACACAAAAGCATTACATCTAACTGTGTTATAACTTCTTAGCAAGTTGTCTGAGATTTTGTAAAACTAATAATCAAAGAATAATAACTCCAATTATAATTCAGCATGCATGCTTACATACAAACACACTCATACATATATGATACAACAATAACATAAAAACAAGTAAACATAAAATAGGCAAGAAGTACATTCTAGCTTTTAATTATGTACAGTGTACATGTACTGTATCATGATTAAGTTTGTGGCATTGTTGCACTTTAAATATGAATATCAATTAATATAATAATATATCATTGACAAAACTAAAAATAATGTTGAACTTTCACTTTGAACAAGGCATATTACTGAATAAGATTCACTCACCTACAATGGTCAAAGGGTAATCTTCTGAAAGCAGCTTTTTCACCAATATCAGAACCTGTTAAAAAGAATCAAATCATGAATGAGTCTTGAATAACCTATAATTTAGCATTACTTGGCCAGAACACATATTTACACTAATCAGTTCAACATTAAATTAGAATTTAACAGTACTTGGCGAGAACACATATTTACACTAGTCAGTCCAAGATTAAATTAGAATTTAGCATTACTTGGCCAGAACACATATTTACACTAGTCAGTCCAAGATTAAATTAGTGAGAAAAGGGCTTTGAATTATGGTACAGTGCATTTTTGAAGCACAATCCCAATTTCAATTAGTCGTCTGGTGATCGCTTGAAGCGTGAAATTCTGAGTAATGACTTGTTACATTCTTATTCTTTTGAATTAAGTCTATAATGCTCTGCTACTAATATTTGCATCGAGCACTGTTCTCTCCAGCGAGACTTACATTCATATTCAGCCACCAAATTAATTTGTTAAGGTTAGTGTGGTGTTGGCTGATATGACAGTTGGGGCATGCATAGTTATTCTATAGTTGCGATTACTCAATTGTGCATAAATAAACAGGGGAAAGATATAATGGTCCGCGCAGTTGGCCATAGTGTCCCGGCCTTTAGTCCTTGCTTACCTAGGTCAAGGTTGTGTGGCACGCCTGAAAGAGTCTTAGGCAATGTAGTTAATTATAGTAATCAGGGTGCCAATCATGCAACGTTAAATAATGGTCTATTCGTTAACTTGGTGTCCTTAGGAGTGATTGTCTAAGTCACGCGGCTTAGTGAAGTCCCATACATGTATGTCACGTATTTGATTCCCTGGGTTACATCAGATGTTCTCTTGTGTGCGTAGTGCAGTAGAAATCCTGTCATGGGTACACTGCGAGGCTAGCAGGCGCAGAACTGTTTTTTTGATTTTTTTGAGTTTTTTTTTACAACTGCTTCATTGTCACAATGAAACATTACACTTAAACATTAAATAAATGCCCCAAATTAAGCATGCTATAGAAATTGGAAGTAGTTCTTTCCATTGTATTCATTAGTTAGTGTTAGTGTCATTGGCAAGTGTTGGGGCCATGGGTAGGAGAACCAGTGGCTTGCATAGTATTCCTCACATCCTAGGGTAGAAGACGCATCGGTGGTGAGGTCTATGTCGGGAGCAGAAGTCCAGGAAGACTGAAGCATGGAGGCAGACCCATCCCGGTTGGGAAGAAATCACACCACCACTGGACATCACTGCGAAGTTAGCATTGAGTATGATGTTGGCTGTTAGTGTTTTGTGGTTGTGCTGAGGTCGATCATGTGGCATAGGAGTATGCGACCGACAGGTATGCATTTACAGGCGAAGCTGAGAGTACCGGTCAGGGAGAGAAGTTCGCGTTTCGATGGACCTGGTGTCAAAAATGTACAAAAATGTACATGCAATTGCATACATCACATTTTATATGCTATACACTAAAGATTATTCACCTGCTTGTTTTCCACCATACTGTGTTGTCCATTCACTGTATGTGATGTACCTGTTGAAAAGACAGAAGGCAAGTTAATGTCAACCATCATTTAAAACTATTTTGATATCTGTAGGCTGTAGTACTTAAACAAAGACATTACTGTCACTTGAATGCCAGTAGCTTTCTCGCTCAACATATGGCTATTGACATACACATCTTGATTTTAGTTTGTTAATTCATATTCAAAATTATAAAAAGAGCAAATATATCTTCGTTTGGTACATACATGTACATGTATCTATCAAGAAAGCTAAGAATTTTCACTCCATTGCAAATGAGGTATAAACTACTGTAAAGCTAAATCACTATTTGTTGTTGCCCAAGTATTTGGATAAAATATTCAATGATCAAAACATTAACAAACACCGAGTGTCAAAGCATTATGATGTATATGTACACCACATTATTAAATCAATAAAACCCAACTACACTAACAATTACAATTGTAAGTGAGATAAAGACCGCGGTGAGTGGACTTTCGCTATCATAGAAACAAGTGTATTTTTTTACACCTTTCATACACAGTTGGCTAATACATCCATGGCTAAACACGTCAATATTATCGACATTTAATTGTATTCTAATATTAAATAGAAACATTCTGATACAAATCTCGAGAAACAAGTGCCTGTGAGTGACCCCAGGTACTAGTACAGTAGCCCTGCTTACAGGCGGTGCACGAGTCTATATTACTGACTTGCTTGACTTTAAAACACCTAAATAGTAGGGGCAATTGTCAGAATCGAGTCCCGGATTACTCCGTAAGCAAGCAGGACTACTAGTAACATTTTAACATTTATTTCATTTCTAAAGCGCTTCCTCTATTTAAAAGAAAATATTCAAAAGCGCTGCACAATAAGTTAAAAGAGAAATTTGATAAGTTAAAAGAGACATTTAAGAAATACTGTAAAAAAAAAAAAAAAATAATAGTAATAATAATACACATCAATAGCATATTAAAACCATTCCTAAAAGTGTTTAAAACAGAAACATGGCTAAAATCAACAGTTACAAGTTGTAAGAAACTTTAAAGAGGTATGTCTTCAACCCTCTTTTAAATTGTTCCATTTCATCTAAACATTTCAACTCTTGTGGAATGGAATTCCATAGTCTCGGACCACATACGGCAAAAGCCCTATCATTTAATTTATTATAAGACCGTGGAACTACGAGATTGTGACTGTTATTTGTTCTTAGGTTATAATTGGAGTTGCAAACCCCCTCAAGCATATCTGCAATGTACACAGGAGCCTTGCCGTTCAGAGCTTTATAAACAAGCAAAATGATTTTGAATTCCACTCTCGCCTTAACAGGAAGCCAATGCAACTCAATTAGTGATTGGGATACGCTATCAAATTTCCTCAAGCCTTTAATAACGCGTACTGCTCTATTCTGTAGACGTTGTAGTTTGTCAAATAAGTACGCTGGCATACCATACAACATTACATTTGCGTAATCCAGGTGGGAGCTGATCAGTGAGTGAACTAATATTTCAGTTGCACTTTGATTGAGATATTTACGTATTCGACGTAAATTGTACAAATTGTGATTGACCCGTTTAGACACTTGGTTTACATGATGATCCATGGATAACTTAGAATCCAACCAACCGCCAAGGTTACGAATATTATCAACTATTTTGATTCTATCATTTCCTATAGTGACATGATCAAAACTAACTTTAGCAAGTTGTTGCCTGGTTCCAAAGAGTACTAGTACGACGACGTGATAAACAAACGATGATTGTCGTTGATTTATTTCGCCAAAAGTTATTACCACACTTACATCTTATCCTTCTGATGCTGTCTTTTCCCCATCTTGCTTGAATGCTATGGTTTTATTCCTTCCAAACAAATCACAAATACACAGAAGTTGACGGCATACAAAATTCGCGTACAGGAAGTGCTTATGGGCGATTCCATTCGTTTGTCAACGACTTCCCATATTGTAAACTACACATGCTACATAACGATACCACCAATATATTGGAAGAGTCATAGCCGAGAATTATAGCAACAGTATTCGTTCAAAATATGTCACCAGAAAAATAGTATTCTTCAAAACATGTAAATAAATGAATTTTGTTAAAATGAAATTGTTTAATTTGTTTGATTTTAGCGTGATAATATCTTATTTGAATGCTATTAATTTTACGAAAAGTCAAAATAGATGTGTGAACCCACAGGTTGTGTATAAAAGATACTGTATAAACTTATCGTGTTTATAAATAGGATACGAGTGTAGAAAATTGTACGTGTGTATCGCTCTGTCACCTGAGCTCACCGAGCATTTGATGGACTTTTAAATAGGACATTATTGTCAAAATGACAACCATAGGGAGGTTACGATGTTTCTTTTTCGTAAGCCTTGTCGTTTTTGGGCAGTGGAGTACAGAAATTCATAGTAAGCCCATAAAAGTCATCGACAGTCACAACACGGTGCTCGAGAAAGATGAACTTGAAGAAGTTCGGAGTTTGATTAACTTCAAGTCAAGGAAAAATCGTTCTGTCTATGGCGAGGACAGCATGTTTGAAGAGGTGGGTTTCATCGGAAATACGGTAGTAGTCAGCGTATACAATTTGTCAAACTTTGCCTCAAAATGATTCTAATTACTGAATATATCATGACAGAGTATTGTTTATTTGTTTTGAAAAACATTATAAAGGGTAGCAGTGTCACTGGTACAGTGTTTACTGTACAGTCTACAGACCCTTTAACAATTTTTGTGGTCAAATTATCGTATTTTCTGAAACTCTTGTCATTATCAATGATATTCCTGTTTTTGGTATGATAATATCAAAATGCGATAAATTACAAAAATAAATATCTATATTCAAAACTTTGTTTACTGTTGAGGATTAGGCTTTCTGCTGGTACCTTGCTTGCGTGGCACAGAGTCACTCTGGAGAGTGAACCTTGCCCAGCATTAACAAATTATCATCAAGCTCACCCTGTCTAAAGTTTAGTGATACCAGGCAGCAGTGTTATGCTACATTAATTTATATAAACTACCCACTCATAGTATAGATACATGTAGTTTACTGTACAGTATATGATATCACCTCCCATACAGAATTAACTACCCACTCATAGTATAGATACATGTAGTTTACTGTACAATATATGATATCACCTCCCATACAGAATTAACAAGCTATATGACTTACCATTGGCAAATTCCTCTACTTTGGCTAGTTATGGTATTCATAGAGATATAGCATGCAAGTGTTCTTCAGAAATCAGGGTTCCTTTTTAATCCTAATGTTTGAAATTGTAATTGTTTTGCATTTTGTATTGTGTTGAAATAGTTTTGAGGATGTTTGTTAATCAATGTTTAATGGATTCATGTAATCATTTAAATTTTAATGAAAATTATGTTGTTTTGAAAGAAATGCCTGATGTCTAATGAAATTGAATATAAATGGTTACTTAGATCACAGACATTGAAGATAGATGTCTGCTTACATGATTAAAATCTGGTTACATTATGCTAGTACAAGTTTGTTGAATTAACTAGATATTTTACTTATTTACAGGAAAGTGTACAGTTAGATAGAAATAGCAAGGAGGTATCGAATTGGAAAGAATTACAGAACTCATTAAATAAATTTGAACAGATTATAAAATCTATGCAAAAAAAGAGATCAAAAAGGAGTGAGCAACATGTACCTACAGGTCCTACAAAAATCCCAACACCTTTAAATGCAATCACCAGTGAGAATTCTGAACAGAATTTAGATGCTCATGGTCTGCCAGCAGCTGAACCAGGTCCCACAGTAAAACCTCACCCAGTTGATAGCCAGGAACAGGGAGGTCAAGTAACAGTGAAATCAGTGCCTGTGGAAAACGTCCTACTGAAATTGACACCAACACAGAAACTAAAGATCACAACAAAACATATGGAAGGAACAGCACCCCTAAATCATGTGAAAAGTGTCACCTTGAAAGCACCAACAGAAAAAGTACAATCACTTACACAAGACAGTAAAGGAAGTATCATTCAAGGTGAAGATCAAAAGGACCCTATTCCTTCAGAAGAAATTCAACAACCTACAATTAAACCTACTCCAGAGAACATTACACCAGCAAAATTACCTGCTCTAGCACCTATGATTTCACCTGAACAAGTTAATGGAAATGGTATGGAAAATGGTGAGCATCCTACACAGCAAGTACAAATGCCTAAAACTGTTCAAGCAACAGAAAAAACTTTAGTTGCTGATGAAGTCACAAATCCAATCAAAAAGGCAACTGAGTCGGTTGCTAAACATGCCGCAGACACTGCACAGTCAGTGACAAAGACTGTGACACCATGTGAAGGCAATAATTGTATCCAAGTCCGTGTACCAACAGGAAGAAATAAGGATGCCTTGTGGGCATTGGGAAGTCTAACGTTTCTTCTCTTATTACTAACTGGTGCTGTGTTATACACTGGGCTATGGAAGAAAAGGCATGGGAAATTAAAGAGATGGCATAAACATGATAGAAGAGATTCATTAAGTGTTGCAGGTATGTTTTGGTATGGTTTTTGTATCAGTAGGTAAATGTGGTCAAAATAGTTCCCAAAAAAGGAGATTTCTTTTGCTGGAAAGGGGAATTTGGGATCGTTGTTAAGTTTGAATGATTCTGTCATCACTTACAACATATTTGTCAAGGTTTTACACTTCACAAAATGTAACATGTACATAACCTGTAACAATATTTTATTTTTGCAGCTCTTTTGAAGAGGAAACCATCAAAGTCATCCAGCAATGGTTACCACAGTGACACAGTTCAGAATGGAAAGAAGGATCTGACAAACATTGTAGATGGAGAGTCTTCAGATGATGATTATCTTTGAGATGTGTAGTTTTGCACTGCATGGAAATTTGTATTAACTAGCCCACCACAGTACAGTGTTTTGTGAGGTTTGAGATTTCAAGTAACAATACTGGTAAAATTGACAATGACTCCTGTACAATACACTGTAAAATTTGAGGTGAAAAACAAGGGAAAAAGCAATAAAGAAACTTTCTGTCCACAACAGAAACACTAGACTCTCTCACAAACCACAGAGTGTGGCATCGCTAAAAGGGCTGTTATTGTGGGGCTTTGCAGTAACACGGAGCACTGCAGTAGCACGTCAACAAAAGGTTAGCCCTATGTGATCAATGAGGGTCTACAGTACAAGGATATTTGAGTACAATTATACAGTAGATATCAGTACATGTAAAATAGCTCTTAGCAATGTGAAGCTCCTAGGACTGTGAGAGAGTCTACAGAAACACTGGCTAAGAAAGTTGGCAAACATTTAATCTATGCAATAATGTTAATTTCTGTAATTTTTTAAGTAATTAGCATATTGATGAATAACATACTAACATTTATCATAATTTATTGAAAAAACATAACTATAATAAAAACCACATGTTTCTGACCATATTGGTTTTAAAAGTCACGTTGCATATTCCTCTACACCTATGCTAATTCATTTTTTTGATCATGTTTTTGGTAATATTTTCTATCATAATAATGGCTAGATATAGTACGTAAAGATTATAATTCAGACACAACTCCACTTTCTCAAAAGAAGACGATTATACTTTCAAATTTTCAAAATGAGTCACGTTTTCAATGATATTTTCTATCAATATAGTATGTACAACATTATAATTCTGATACAGCTCAAAAATGTTCAAACACAATCATGCTTCCAAGTTTTCATCCCAAAAAGCACTTTTGTTTAGAATGAATCAAAAGTATGAAAGAACATTAGATAAACTTCTAAAGATCATAATAATTAAATAATAATAATAATAATAATAACTTTATTACCACATATAAACGTAAATGTTGAGAATGGAAATTGATGTAGTTTCGCAGATAAAAAATAAGTTAAAAAAAACCCACATGTGGTTTGTAAGAATTAATACTGTTATAAAATGTAATGGTAGACATGAATTTAAAAGCAGTGCATATTATTTGACTTTCTCTCTGAGAAAAACAATCAGAGATCATGGATTTGCCAAACATTGGAAAGTATGAACACATGTACAGTACTACTTAATAATTACATTAACAATCTACTTAACTTTTATGATACGGTCTAATTAGATGATAGGATATGTACTTTTAATGACTGACAATCTTTATCACAAGATCTTACTCATCCCACAACCACCACCACCACCACCACAACAGCTGAGTTACTACCCAAAATGGATATTATCATTTTCAAATTACCATTACTTTAAGGGAATTGATTTATGGTAAATTATGTGTGATATTTGTGTGATTAATTCTAGTTTCAACAAACTCTACTAGATTTCTTAAAGTTTGAGTCTGTAATATGCTGATAGTACATGTACAATATAGATACAATGTAATAGAGTTGTTTTCTTGTACTAGACTTGCTGTTTTTATACACTGGATCTTAACTACCAAACAATCAATTACACATTTTAGGACATAGCTTCTCTACCCTGTGTAACTGACTGTTCTGTGATCTTGTTTCGTAGTTAAGATACAGAGTAGAGACTTTCTAAATAGTTGGTTTTCTTTATTTTTGAATCAGTAAAACATAAGTATAAAGTCCAAATTTTTTACATTCCATTTGAAGTGATATTTCTCAGGTATTATGCACCTGCCATAAACTGCATTCCTTAAAACTAGATAATTTTGTTGTCCTGTAGACATCTGCATAGTAAAAGAAACCTGTTGTTATGTAAATCTGTTCCATACACCCTCCCAAGAAATCACAGGATGAATCCATCCATCATCTTTTATCCTCGGAAGAATACTTTTTACGGTTTACTGTGCTGTTAGTGTTAAGTTGCCATGTTGATGAGGAGTTGGTATTTATTTTGGATTTTTAATTTATAAAACAATGTTATCATGGCTTTCTACTTGAAAAACAATACATTGCAAAAGATTAAGAAATATGTCAACTGTTGTTATTGTATGTACAATAACAAATGTTTTGCACATTTTTAGTGCAACTGAACTAGTGAAGTTCAGTAGTGTGGTGTGAGTGTGTGGATGACCGAAACTCAAAAACTGCTGGACCGATTGCCTTGGTATTTGGTGGGGACATTACTTGTAGTGTCTAGTTGGAAATTATTCAAAGCAAAATGATCACCTCACAGGCATGTGATCTGGGTAAAAAATGTTATTTTTGGTCAAAAAACTTGAACTCAAAAACTACTGGGCAGATCAAGTAGGAAGCCATGATAAAATTGTTTTATAAATTAAAAATCCAAAATAAATACCAAATCTTCATCCATATGGCCACTATAAATGGTAATACTGTTGATTATAATCAGAGATTGTGGAGTCGTGATGGGTGAATGGTTAGCGTGACCGGCTTGGAATCTACAGGTTGCAGGTTCGAGCCCTGTCGCTGCCTGCTGTTTGTTTCTGAGTGGCTAAAGTCCTTGGGCAAGATTTGAACCACAACTGTGCCTCAGTTAACCCAGCTGTATAATTGGGGACCTGGTAGGATGTAGGTTGCAATGTGAAGGCTTTATTCCTATGCGCTTAAATGGCTGCAATGGATTGTATGTACAATAACAAATGTTTTGCACATTTTTAGTGCAACTGAACTAGTGAAGTTCAGTAGTGTGGTGTGAGTGTGTGGATGACCGAAACTCAAAAACTGCTGGACAGGGCTCGAACCTGCTCGAACCTGCAACCTGTAGATTCCAAGCCGGTCACAACATACGTTGTGCCGTTCTGATCCGAGCCAGGGGTAATAATTGTAAAGCGCTTTGAGCACGGTGTGGGAAAGCGCTATATAAGAACCCAACATTATTAACATTATTATATCAGCCAATAGAGTCAACCATAAAAAAAATATTACCATCATACTTTTCAGCACAACTGAACTGACAAGGTTCAGTAGCGCTATACGCATGGTGCAGTGTCTGTCAGCGCGCGCGCGCATGTGTGTGTGTGTGTGTGTGTGTGTGTGTGTGTGTGTGTGTGACTGACATGATCGCATCACAGATGTGTGATTTGGGTAAAAAAATGTCATTTTTGGTCAAAACTGTAGAGATGTGCAACAATGCCATTGGTGCTACTTTTCATTTAAGCCATCTCATCTTCCCTTTTTGTAGTTTACTGTTACAGATTGAATTGTCATTTGACAATGTGTGATGGATTTTGTGTTCTATGAATGTGCAATGAACATAATGTGCAATCAATTTCAAGAAAAAAATATCATAAACCTTTCGAGATGTATGCATTCTTGTAATCCTTGTCAGTAATGTATGTTTTGTATGTTTGATCATTTATCTGATACGTAAGTTTGAACTATTACTAGTGTATAAATTTGATCAAGTCATCAGAACCATGACAATTCACAAAATACAAGATTTCATAGACAGAATTGTGTCTGAAAGCAATTGATTATCAGCCCTTTCTTGTCAAAATATAGAGTCATATAAATTTAGCTGGGACACAATAGATATGACAGCTTAATAACTAGTTATTCAAATTACTGTACATGTTGAAAAACAGAGCAGTCAGAATGACTAAAAAATTGGAAAATGAGTCAATCATTAAATATATAACTTTACAGTTTACTGTATTACTCTGTAATAGAGGCAGTTGTTGCCAGTGGTTAGTGATTTACCAAGAGAAATCAGAAGCATTGGTTTCACATATGAATTGACATGGCACAGGTCTGTTACATCATTTGAAAATACATTTTATGCAGACTGTTGTGATATGAAAACTTTAAATGATAATTTTCCAAGTCAAAATAATTATTATGATTTAGAAGAGAACAAAGAATAATCTTGTACTATGAATTTGGGATTTGAGGACAGAGTTGTTGCCCTACTCAAATTGTTATGTTGTGAATATTTGTAAATGCTTGTGTTTTCATGATATTGTTTCAGTGTATGCACAGGAATTTTGGACCTTTTTATCTTGTGTTGGGTTGTAGTGATAACTACTAAATATGAAAGACAAAATGTATGGTTCAAATATACAGTTAATTATGCTAATTAATTAGCATAGCAATTGGTATAACATAATCCCATGTGTTCCTGATATGTAACAACAATTTTCAATCATGAGAAGTCCACTAAATAACACAATCAACATTTCTTATCATCACATTTATGAATGGCTATCATGAGGCATTTACAGTAGTTGCTGTTGCTTTGTTTGTAATATATTCCTTGTGGTTTTTGTGATATAATTCCATGAAATATATGCAACTTCCAAAAGAATAAGTAGGCTACTTTTGTCTGAATATTTTCTTTGTTGTTGTTGATGTTACTGTTTTTCTTGTTGAAATGAAACAGAAAAAAACTTAATTTGTGGTTCACACATGGATGCAATAATTGTAAGTTGTATGGACTTAACAGTGGGCTAATAGCATAAGGCTGAAGAAGTTAGTGCGACAATTCATTACACACACCTTGAAATCACAAGAAATCACACAATTGAAATGTTTTGCTATTCCATACATAGATCATAGCATTTGTACAATCACAGAAATTATTTTTTTAATATGAGAAAAGGCTACAAATTAAGAAATGTTTTTGTAGCATTATATCATGTACAGTTCAAAAATTGTAAATATGTTATTATATAAATGTTTTATCAGATAACCAAGGGCTTCCATTCTACATAACAAAAACAATTTTTTTATGAGGTTTTTTTTTTAATATTGAGGCTAACCACAATACTAATGCTTGTAGTGAAATAGAAAGTGATAATAGTTAAAACATTATTGAATAAATACAACACAATAAATGAAGATGCATATTCTTATGTTATTTTCAGTGTGATGTTTGATAGTTGGGTTTGTATTAGAGTTAGAATTTTAACACAACTGGATTTATAGTCCTGGTGTACATGTGTGCGTATGTGTGTGTAAAGGTCAAATGTCAAAAAATCACTGGACCGATTGCAGTTAAAACTTGATGAGGTTAACTTTGGATTTCTTGTTGAGGAGAGTAAAGTGACCAGATCGGTAAATTAATATGCAGATTGTTTTAAAGTGTGAATTTGTCATAACTCCTTAAACAAGACTAGTCTTATATTATTTGAATCTGATGGGTATTTCTTTTTAGGTATCTGAGATATAATATATGATTTCCTATACTGGTGTTCCCCTTTAATGACAGAAAGTGACATCTGTGCATATGAGATTTTAAAAGTAAACATTGACCCAAGAAATTAGTATCAATAATCTAAGACTGACAATTCTGATGATTATAGAATAATGCTTGGTTGTCTGAATGCAAACAATGAGTACTCAGGAATGTTTGTTATGAACCTCTGGTATTCTAAGGACAGAGACAGTGAAATCAAACAATTTCTTGATTAAAGTCTCCAGAATTAAAACTGATTTCATACACATACCAAGATGCCAATTTCAAGGGTTGTATCAATTCTTTATTGAATTCACTCACAAAAGGCAATAAGTTTCTATGATCTAAACGACTACATGTAATAACGTTCTGCAAGGCTTGTAATGGTAGTTAGTATTTACATTCTAAATCTACCGTTTGAGACAACATAAACCCCTGAAAAAAATTGAAATTTATAATAATAGACACAGCCATCACAACATTTTTCAAGTGAAAACTTGTACTTCACCACCATTATATTTATGATTATTATCATGTGTTGTAATTAGTTTGTGTGTATGCTAATATAATGAGTACAACTCTTCATAGGAGATACTACCATTCAAATAGTTTAATTCTATCAATGGTGACATGATTTAAAAGAATTTCATGGAAACAAATAAAATACTAAAACGTGACTGTGATATGCAGCAATATATTGACTTTGTACTACAAATATGGCCCAAACTCAGTAAAAGTGATATAACACCAAATGTAATGTTTGTGTATTATGTGTATATATCTTTTATTGTATTTTACCTGTAAACCTGATTTAAATGATACTGGTAACAAATAAATACTGCACAGTGTCTTGTCATATGCAGGAACTGGCTTGATTTTAATAATTTACCTTGGAGGTCAAAGTTTTACAGGAAAGCTTGCATCTGATAATATGGAGGTAAATACTTGAGTAGTCTAAATATGGCAAATATGGTCAAATTTGCATATGTTGTGAAACAAAGTAACATGCATATGACCCATATGACATGTCACCTTTGAGCCAGTGTTAGATTGAAATTGGATATTGCATGTAAGAGAAATGTCATATTATGGACACAGATGAACAGAATCCATTCAATAGCCCCACCCTACCCCCCAAGGACTTAAAGTTATTGTGGTTGCCATGGTTATCATTGTGATATTTTATTAAGTTACTATCATTTGTCATTCTGATGAGGATCGTTGACCAAGACAGATTGAAACTTTTGGAATACATTTGATCTACCAAACTGATGAATATTTTTAGGTTCTAATTAGAAGATTATAGTGTAAAAATTTCCATTCCTCATCATTTAATAGAACATATAGTATTAGTATTACAACTCTGCCTATTGTACAAAACAGTGTGACAGCTGATACCTGCTTATCTTCATTCTCGTGTTGAACACTGTTAGTATGTTTTAAAAGGAAAATTAATATCAAACAGATGTTGAACAGTGGATTTTTAGCATGAATAATTTATTATTGCTGCAGTTTGGCAATATATTCCAGCTGATTTTTATGATTCCACAAAAAGTACCAATAGTTTGACATAATATAACCTACTCAGTAACAAACAGTTTCATCAAAACAATACAATGATTGATAAATATTATTCATTGATTGACATCATGACCTTTTTTTGTATATTTAAAGCTTTTTTTTTTTAAATGTCAAAAATATATATTTAGGAGCATATCATGAGTATTACAATAATGTCATCATGTTTTCTCATGGGCTACAATTCTGGTGACCTGTCAGTAAGTATGAAATAAAAAATATTTCATTTAAATGTCAGCAACACTTTGTGTGTAATGGAAGACAGCGTTACAATTACAAGAATATACTGCTTCTGGTTTCTGAATTCCTTAGCAAGGATAGGAATGTAAAGTTTCAGAAAATCATTAAATCTGAACTTATACAAATGTAGTCTAGTTCCTTTAGGGTATTGTTACCAAGTTGGGTTTAGTTAGAGACCATGTTGGTATCCAGACTAATACAAATGAGAACACATACACCTACAGAATTTCTGACATTTTATGCCCTTTTCAATAAATGTCAATCCTTTTATTTTTCAACAGCTTGCTGTACCTGTTAAGACTTCATCTTCAGGAAGTATTAAGTACACAAAGTATTGTAATTTCTAAAAATCAAAATATGTTGGCAACTAACATATTGTCCCATGTTATTGTCAGTGTGGTGCCATATGCTCATACTACTAGTGAAAAATTCTATAAATCACAGCAATGTGACACACAGGAAATAGTCACAGATTTGCATAGAATGAAATCAGCTATATACATCATCATTATCATGATTTGTGTGCCATGTATACAATATATTATGGCAACACAGATAGACACTGCAGATTACCATGCTAAACACCAAGTGACAGACACATTGTCAAGTTTATCACTTATTCTGTATTTACCCATCCCTTTCCTGACATAGAGCTCTATATCATATGTAGTCTAGTTTAACATGTACATGTATAATTTTCTTCTAAAGATATTTATGGTCCATGCCTGAGTCAAAATCATAAGCACAAATGAGACGACACACTCTTTGAACAAACCCTTTGAAAGGCTTCTTTCAATGCATGCGTTTGGCCAACCTATTTCTGAACTGCACACATAGTGGCCGAACTATACAATCTTTTATTTTCCAGATAACCACAATATGCCATATTGTAGCCTATCCGTAGTCTTAAAGGCCTAAACACTACTACATTACTTCAGGTATCCTAACTGTCATTTTGATTTTGTGCTCGTGCACCATTAGTCCTTCAAGGCTACAGGTACGCTGGGCATACTGAAAATCTCAGGTGAAAAATCAAACATAGTGTTAAAAAACAAAAGAAGACAGGCATTGTTTATTAAATGTGATGACCATTACAAACACACAAAAATACAGATACTGTATGTAATTAAAGTTTAATCATAACAAAAAATGAAAATTTCAACATTTTTACAAAACTGAAAGTAATTTTTACATAACTCATGCACGTGCAGCAGCATGCAATTGAAGAAATATAAACTATGGCTACAAGAAGAACATGTATTTGCAACACATTCTATTTTGTTAACACATCAACCTCAATGTACTTTACATAATATCATATAGTTTCTGCAAACTAAAGCCAGGTGCACACTAGAGGAATCAGCCGAGCAAAATTTCACTTGTGGCAGTTTCCTCACGCTGATTCCTCTTGTGTGCGGGGAAACTTTTAATGAGAATTTGGTCATGCGCGACCGTGAGCCAAATATCTAGCATATTTGATATTTTTGGCCTCACATGAATTTTCTCA
Source organism: Glandiceps talaboti (assembly GCF_964340395.1). Taxonomy (NCBI): domain Eukaryota; kingdom Metazoa; phylum Hemichordata; class Enteropneusta; family Spengelidae; genus Glandiceps; species Glandiceps talaboti. The sequence continues at coordinate 49,110 of NC_135566.1, read as the reverse complement.
TGAGAGTGCCTGAACATGAGCATTCTGCTCACAACTTTCTCTTAAGAGCGCATGCGTCGCAATTATGCAAGAACAAAATGTTTGTGCCCTGCCTAAAATAAAGGTGAGAAACTTTATGTCAATAACGAAGGTATTTTCATGATTTCAGAAGACAAACATGTCGATCTTTGGCCTAAATACCTGTGGCTATTGCCTTAGAGGGAATAGTCAACAAGACGCTGTTTATTGTGTCATAGCATGAGATAGTTATCTCACTTGGTATAGTTTTGTGACTATTTCCGCTCAGTAAAGCAATGGCTACGGTATTTTGGCATAATTATATCATATATATGCATACCTCATTAAAGTTGCCCACACACGAGAGGGATCGGAGTGAGGAAATTGCCACAAGTGAAATTTTGCTCAGCTGATTCCTCTAGTGTGCGCCTGGCTTAAGCAGACTCTTGCATAAAGACCTATACTGTTTTACTAGCTTGTACTTTGAAATATCTTTTTCAGGTTTCTCCCCATGAGTGCCTTCAATAGCTGCAGATCATGATGAGGAAAAGGAAGAATTCTTTTACTAAGAATAACAACATTATAATATTTTAATAAGAATACTTATCTTCTTATTTATCAAGTGAAATGGCAGTGAAAGCGTTTTTCTTTTGAAGCTTTTTTGTTGTAATAAAGTAAATTCATTTACTTAATAATACATTTCACAGTATGTTAAAAGCACATACATTGAGTATGTACAAATGCCATCAATATTTATGTATGTCCCAGATTACAATATCAGTGTGGTTGTGCAATGAGTCTTCAGCAAGCCAGCCTATACAATGCGTTTAGTATCATGCTATGTGGAACATGATTACAAGAGTGTTCAAACATGTTTGATGGAAGCATTTAAAAACCATATAAAAAGAACACTCCCCCTTCCCCCATACTCTCAACTATATGTGGATGAATCTGTTAATCTAGGTTTTCGTCTTCTAGCAACTTAAGTTTAGCTGCTATTTACAAAACTCCAGCTATCTGCATTGCTTGTAGCATAGTTGATGCATGGTCTGTGTTAGTGCCAACATAATCTGTCAATCTAGTCTCAGCTTGTCTTTGGAAGGGTACTAGCGACAGCACCAATGTTTTCCACAATTCTTTTTAGATCATGAACAACATTACATGTAGCTACAACACCAACATTTCCCATGTAATCTGTCCGATCATTGGCAGTATGGGCTCCATCTGTATTTGTTAGGGTATTAGCTACAGCACCTGTCCAGCATCTACCACATATCATGTCATTAATGTTACAGGCTCAATCCTTGTTTGTTAGGGCATTAGCTACAGCACCAACATTTTCCACATATTCTGTCAGATCACTGGCAGCATTCGAACTCTGTAAATATGACAATCTTTGTAATAACCTGGTCTGTTGGGGATCCAAGTCATCATTCACCTGGGAGAAAAAACAGATTAATAAAACTTACATATGTATAAATAAGTTTGTGTTTGGAATAAAAACACAAGTTGCAACACTCACAAATCTGGACACATGACAAGGAGTAGAAAGATTGAAGACTGTGTGTAAAATTCATACTTTCTAAGCAATGCAAATATTTTACCAGACAAACTTTTCTCATGTCATATTTTTTAAAAAATATTTATAAGATTTTATTGGTAACTTCAGTTGTTTACAATATAAGTTGCTCTTGTTTTACATAATAAGATGGTGTATTGTTATCCATTTGTTACAGTGCCTTTCGTTTGTCTTTGTTAACAGCTATAATATACTCACAGTGATAATTGTACTTCACATTGTGGCAAGGCAATTTAAATTTGACACTGCAACCTATAAATACCAACAATGAAATTCCAATTGCCCATTTTGCGGCAAGGCAATTTAAATTTGACACTGCCACCTATAAATACCAACAATGAAATTCCAATTGCCCATTTTGCGGCAAGGCAATTTAAATTTGACACTGCCACCTATAAATACCAACAATGAAATTCCAATTGCCCATTTTGCAGTCATTTTTTTTTTAAAGAAGCGTCACAAGATGGCGCACAACATGAGTCAGAGTGAGGGCTACATAATATGGCTGTACATGAAGTAGTCAACAAAATATGGCTAAAACAACTTAGTGAGATCCAACAAATTATGGCATCTGAAATGAAGTAAGCAGAACGTTTCGATTGGTTGAAAATGCTGTGAAACACTGGGAACAATTTTTTTCAAGGAATGAAACTGTATAAGAACTATTATCAAGACCAGCCCAAACACTGTTTTTGAACAGTACTCCCAGTGGCCAAAATATATAATCTTTTGTCTTTCTGATAACCATATGTTATTAATTCACCAAAAAGATACATGTTACACCCAGGAAACAATTGTAATTCCTGGTGACAGACAGTTTTTGAATGATACATGTAGCTACATTAGTACTGGTATGTAATGATTTGAAGTAGCTGAGAAATGAAATTAACCTTGATTAGAATGTTACATCATTGATATATGAACAAACTCCTGTAAATATTCTAGTCCAAGTCACAGTTAACAGCCATAATTATATCATATATATGCATACCTCTGGTGCTGGCACTTGGTAGCTTTCTTCTGGCAGTGGTGCTATATTAAACTGTTCTGCATAGTCTTCTCTAAGAATGGGATGTAACTGTATACAAAACAGACAGACATCACCAATATTTCAATATTTTCACACTTTCACACAATAAAGTGACACATTATTTATGGCAGAGATTTCATCCTACATGTAAACAACCGAAACATTACTTCTGTTTGCATTCCACACATCAGATCAGTGTGACAAACATTATGCCCATTCACAGGGACCATTGAAAGATCCAGTTTTGATTAGGATTGTAAAATTATGATGTGAAAACAGTTGTCTGGCAGAGCATAGACATTGGAGAAGAAAACTCCACTGTTTATGGGTAGAGCTATGGAATAAGTTGGTCTTGTACAAATGAATGGTCCTACATAATCTATATGGCTCCACTGAAATAACACTAATGTGGGAACCTGGGATTGAAACCCTGGCCTTTAAAATATAGATGTGGTTTCTTCTATAGCACTTCTGATCCTATAATCATAAACATGTGTACCTTTTTCTTCCATTTTGTTTGATTTGTCTCATATAAGTTTGTTTTTTCTACAATTTGTTTGACTTCATCTTCTTTCTCCTTGACAGATCTACAGACAAAACAAATTGTATAATAGTTCATGTGATTTGTGAAAAATTTATATTTCTTCTTCCCATATTTATGAAGTCATTACAGGGAGGCAGGGAGAAAATGGGGTAATAATTGGCTAGAAATACTTGAGTATAAAATTCAGAAGTAAAATACACCATCCTTTGCATGCATAATGCATCTAGTGGTGACATCTAGTCATTCATCATGGAGACATTTTTCAAGCACGCAAAATCTGCAAGACTTACTCTTCTAATTGTTCTGCTTGTGATTCCATTAGTTCAACTTGACTGGAACTCTGTACAAGGACTTCTTCCAATAATTTCTGTCAAAATATCATAATTGTCATTAAAGCAATTTGAGCACAGTTTGATAAAGAGCTATACAAAAAATAACATTATTTTTATAAGGCCAAACAAATTTATTATTGGTTTGGTTCCTGTAACTCAACCCCAACTTAGTTTTTCACTGCCAACCCTAAACTTTTTTGTAAGTATACGTAATTTGAAAAAATCGAAATTTTTTGCAAAGTCATGAAAGAAATTGTGAGATTTGATGACATTATCATCTTGTACTCAAAACAACATGGCAGAATATAGTGTAGCACACAATGTCTTCTACATATCATATGGAAAATGCAAACACATCGATGAAAAATCTCTGTTGACCTCTAAGTACATTTTAACACCTGAACCAGACCAAAAATAAAAACAAGAAGTCTTCATAGAAGAAACATCCCCTTCAAATATATTACTTCTACGTGACAGAATGGAGACATGATTTTTAAAAAATTGGTGGCAACAAACAAATACTACATTTTTAGTATGTGAGAATGCAGGAAATTGCTGAATTTTGGTGATTGAACCTGAAAATTCAGGTCAAGGCATATTACTTGTGAACATAATTTCAAAGAATTGACAATATACAAATACTACAATGAGTCTGTGATAGGCTAGAATTGCCTTGATTTTGATATTTGACCCTGAAGGTCAGAGTCAAGGTCAAATGGTCAAGTTTCTAAAGATAGCTTGCAACTCTGATCTGGGGTAGAAACTTGAATGGAGTCTCTATGTATCACAGTTTTTGAGTTATGCAGTAAATATTGATTTGTAACTACAAATATTGCCGCCATACGGTCATATTTCCATATATCGAAAAACAAATTGATGTGTGTATGTCCCATATGTTCCAGGTTTGAAAGAAGTCGAATATTGCATGTCTGAGAAATGAGGTATCACAAATGCACACATGGATGGGCAGAGCCCATTGTAATAGTCCCCTTTGGGGGACAAAAAATATAGAACATGAAAATGGAAAATAAAATTGTCTACCTACCCACCGTGTTTTGTAACTGGGTGTTATCTGAACCACACAATTTGTTTTCTTTGGCCTACTTGCTATTTTTTGTTTGTGTTTGTGTTTGTGTTTGTGTTTGTGTTTGTGTTTGTGTTTGTGTTTGTGTTTGAGTTTGAGTGTGTGTTCGTGATTGAAATGAATAGAAACAAGTTTATACAGTTAACCATGCACACTTTTAAACAGACAACTTGTACAACTAGGCCTGTATGGCCTGATAGAAGGCATCATAACAGTGTAAAACTATGCCTGTATGGCCTGATAGAAGGCACCATAACAAGTAGTAGAACTATGCCTGTATGGCCTGATAGAAGGCACCGTAACAAGTAGTAGAACTATGCCTGTATGGCCTGATAGATGGCACCATAACGGTGTACAACTATGCCTGTATGGCCTGATAGAAGGCACCATAACAGTGTACAACTATGCCTGTATTGCCTGATAGAAGGCACCATAACAGTGTAGAACTATGCCTGTATTGCCTGATAGATGGCACCATTACAAGTAGTAGAACTATGCCTGTATGGCCTGATAGACGGCACCATAACAAGTAGTAGAACTATGCCTGTATGGCCTGATAGATGGCACCATTACAAGTAGTAGAACTATGCCTGTATGGCCTGATAGATGGCACCATAGCAGTGTACAACTATGCCTGTATGGCCTGATAGATGGCACCATAACAGTGTAGAACTATGCCTGCATGGCCTGATAGAAGGCACCATTACAAGTAGTAGAACTATGCCTGTATGGCCTGATAGATGGCACCATAACAAGTAGTAGAACTATGCCTGTATGGCCTGATAGATGGCACCATTACAAGTAGTAGAACTATGCCTGTATGGCCTGATAGATGGCACCATAGCAGTGTACAACTATGCCTGCATGGCCTGATAGAAGGCACCATTACAAGTAGTAGAACTATGCCTGTATGGCCTGATAGATGGCACCATAGCAGTGTACAACTATGCCTGCATGGCCTGATAGAAGGCACCATTACAAGTAGTAGAACTATGCCTGTATGGCCTGATAGATGGCACCATAGCAGTGTACAACTATGCCTGTATGGCCTGATAGATGGCACCATAACAGTGTAGAACTATGCCTGCATGGCCTGATAGAAGGCACCATTTCAAGTATTAGAACTATGCCTGTATGGCCTGATAGATGGCACCATAACAAGTAGTACAACTATGCCTGTATGGCCTGATAGAAGGCACCATACCGGTGTACAACTATGCCTGCATGGCCTGATAGAAGGCACCATTACAAGTAGTAGAACTATGCCTGTATGGCCTGATAGATGGCACCATAACAAGTAGTACAACTATGCCTGTATGGCCTGATAGAAGGCACCATTACAAGTAGTAGAACTATGCCTGTATGGCCTGATAGATGGCACCATAACAAGTAGTACAACTATGCCTGTATGGCCTGATAGATGGCACCATAACAAGTAGTAGAACTATGTCTGTATGGCCTGATAGAAGGCACCATAACAGTGTAGAACTATGCCTGTATGGCCTTATAGATGGCACCATAACAAGTAGTAGAACTATGTCTGTATGGCCTGATAGAAGGCACCATAACAGTGTACAACTAGGCCTGTATGGCCTGATAGAAGGCACCATAACAGTGTAGAACTAGGCCTGTATGGCCTTATAGATGGCACCATAACAGTGTAGAACTATGTCTGTATGGCCTGATAGAAGGCACCATAACAGTGTAGAACTATGTCTGTATGGCCCGATAGAAGGCACCATAGCAGTGTACAACTATGCCTGCATGGCCTGATAGAAGGCACCATAACAGTGTAGAACTAGGCCTGTATGGCCTGATAGAAGGCACCATAACAAGTAGTAGAACTAGGCCTGTATGGCCTGATAGAAGGCACCATAACGGTGTACAACTATGCCTGTATGGCCTGATAGAAGGCACCATAACAGTGTAGAACTATGGCTGTATGGCCTGATAGACGGCACCATAACAAGTAGTAGAACTATGTCTGTATGGCCTTATAGAAGGCACCATTACAAGTAGTAGAACTATGTCTGTATGGCCTGATAGAAGGCACCATAGCAGTGTACAACTATGCCTGTATGGCCTGATAGATGGCACCATAACAATGTAGAACTATGCCTGCATGGCCCGATAGAAGGCATCATAACAGTGTACAACTATGCCTGTATGGCCTGATAGAAAGCATCATAGATGCTAAATGTAGCCATTGCGCCATGCATAACTCTGTTAGTTTGTGAGGACAGACCATCTATATGTATAGACTTTGGATGGAGATAACAGACCATCTACATGTATACACTTTGGATGGAGATTACAGACCATCTACATGTATACACTTTGGATGGAGATTACAGACCATCTACATGTATAGACTTTGGATGGAGATAACAGACCATCTACATGTATAGAATTTAGATGGAGATTATAGACCATCTACATGTATACTCTTTGGATGGAGATTACAGACCATCTACATGTATAGACTTTGGATGGAGATTACAGACCATCTACATGTATAGACTTTGGATGGAGATAACAGACCATCTACATGTATAGAATTTAGATGGAGATTATAGACCATCTACATGTATACACTTTGGATGGAGATTACAGACCATCTACATGTATAGACTTTGGATGGAGATTACAGACCATCTACATGTATAGACTTTGGATGGAGATTACAGACCATCTACATGTATAGACTTTGGATGGAGATTACAGACCATCTACATGTATAGACTTTGGATGGAGATTACAGACCATTGACAAGTATAGACTTTGGATGGAGATTACAGACCATCTACATGTATAGACTTTAGATGGAGATTATAGACCATCTACATGTATAGACTTTGGATGGAGATAACAGACCATCTACATGTATACACTTTGGATGGAGATTACAGACCATCTACATGTATAGACTTTGGATGGAGATTACAGACCATCTACATATATAGACTTTGGATGGAGATAACAGACCATCTACATGTATAGACTTTGGATGGAGATAACAGACCATCTACATGTATAGACTTTGGATGGAGATTACAGACCATCTACATATATGTACAAATGTATAGACTTTGGATGGAGATTATAGACCATCTACATATATGTACAAATGTATAGACTTTGTATGGAGATTATATACCATCTACATATATGTACAAATGTATAGACTTTAGCTGGAGATTATATACCATCTACATATATGTACAAATGTTTAGACTTTGGATGGAGATTACAGGCCATCTACATACATGTACATATGTATAGACTTTGGATGGAGATTATAGACCATCTACATATATGTACAAATGTACAGACTTTAGATGGAGATTACAGACCATCTACATACATGTACAAATGTATAGACTTTAGATGGAGCTTATAGACCATCTACATATATGTACAAATGTATAGACATTGGATGGAGATTACAGACCATCTACATATATGTACAAATGTATAGACTTTAGATGGAGATTATAGACCATCTACATATATGTACAAATGTATAGACTTTGGATGGAGATTATAGACCATCTACATACATGTATAGAATTTGGATGGAGATTAAAGTGTTTGTCTCCCTTAACATGATCTAAATGATTCAAATACGACAAGGTTTATCAAATGAAAATGTTTTACATTGTCATGATTTTTGTGATTACTTCCAAATATGATAATACTTGATAAAAAGTCAAATCCTCCTATTTTCATGAGATCTAGTACACTGTGTATAGCATCAATATTTATCACTTGGCCTTTTTGACATTCATTGAAACGAACAACACAAAACAGAAGATCTGCTTTACTTACACATTGACTTTCCATTTTTCTATAATCCATGTACCTTGTTGTTGGAACTTTTAGTCCTTTCAACTGATTTGTAACTCTGTATAAAACAAGACAATAAAGCATCATCCTGAAACCATGATGTGTGAAGTGGTCAGGTATACATGTACAGGTACATGTATACATGTATACAGGCAGCATAATGTATTGCTATTGTGAAGGAAAACGTTTGGTTTTACTTTATTTCCTTTTGTAAAATTCACAACTGAACCAGTACTTCACATATTGTCCAAAGAGAGATATCAAGAAAATTCCCATCATTCATACAATCAAACAAAATACTAAAAAACCTGCAAGCTACCTTTGTGACAATGTAAAAATAAGTTTTTGAATGATTAATTAGTCCATTCATATATAATTTCTTGAATTACTGTTAAGTCTATTGCTGTTTCTTTTTTGTGACATATGTTTATCTTCTCTGATATTGTCAAAGATATGGAGACATATTTTCAGCAATGTTGTTCAATAATTAATTACCTGTCTTTTAAATTATTCAAATGGTCTTGAACATTACTGTAGCTGACAGCACTTGTATGGTTCAAGGAAGACCTAAAACACAAAGGAGGAAAAGAGAATAACTTATTGACAAGTACACATACATGCATGTAATGACATAACTGTTACAATGCATAGTGGAGGAGATAATTGGTAATGACAGTCCCAAGGGGTGAACAAATAATTTTGTGAACTGTGGTCCCCAGACCAGTGCCTTAAAAAAATCCAGTGGTCCTGCTGAAAGAATTAGTGGTTTCAGGTCCCGCTATATGAAACATTAAATCTTTCCCATGAATCTGTATACAGCATGTCAACTTTATATTTTGATCCAATTTTTTCAAGACAGGAATGTAAGTCAGTCTATTATGAAGGACATTTTCCCCCAATGAAATATTTAGGAAGAAACAAACTATTTTATTTTCAATTTGAATTTTATTTCAAATCTGTTGAACAACATCGTTAACAAAGTATATTTTTAGCACTGATATTTGCTAAAGCCTTGATGATTGGTGAATTCAAATTTACCTCGACACGGACTCCTCTAGTCAGGCAATGTTTGCGTTCATTAAGCTTAGTTTTTTTTGGAGATTTTTTTAATCAACTTTTGAAGTGGTCGGTTCCTTTGCTAAGTTGAGATGATTTGCTTGCAATGCCTGGGCTGTCCCAACAAGTTTGACAAAACATAGTACCACTTTTGTTGTCATACTGCAACCATGGCCATGTTGTTTTCCGATGTTCTTGGATTCTGGAATTTACGTTGTTGCTTCTTTCTATCATATTTCTGATGCTTCATCAGATCCACGTTAATATCATTTGAGGTTTTTCATTTCATCGATTATTCAGCCTCAGGAATACATACGCTACCACTGTCACTATTTTCCCCCCTCAAATCGGACTGTTCTTCGTCACATTGTGTTGTGCTGTTCAGTTGTCCAGTTGTCATTTTGTTCATTTGTTTAACTACAAAAACATACCTCAAAAGATTGGCCATTCTCTACTTACAACTTTAAATGGGCTGATACTGCACTAATTGATACTGCTAATATATTCATGCAATCAATGTTCAACTGTCAAAGTTCACCTCAGTATTCAAACAGTGTGGTCACATCAATTTCCTATTCAATTAAGCAATACACTATACCCCTATAGCATATATTGTAGGGTTGACGTCAAAAGTCACCTGATTATACTTCATGACCTATTGGACTTTAGAAAGGTCATGTAGTGCTGTATAGTTTCAGTTCCACTGCGATTGTATTTCTTGTTTGCTCATTTCCAGTTCAAACTTCTTAACATGATTATTTACAATATCATGTACCAGACAAGGTCAAATTTGTGTGTCCACACACAAAATAATCCCTAGTCTGGTAAAACTTGCATAAAGTTTTACACCTTATACCACAATTTTGGTGGGAATAACTTACAATAAAATGCCTTGGAAGTCAAGTAGATTACTCCTTCTTAATGCCCACTAACAAGAACAATACTTTAGTAATACATGACACAGTATACAACTGTTTTGAACATAAAATCTTTTTTCAATGTATAATATAAGGCTGTAGTGTATTTTAGTTGTAACCAGTTTATCTCAGTTTGGAGGAGACCAAGTGTCATACATCAGTTACTAAATGTAAAACAGGCTGCTATCATTTCACATTTTTATGTGCAAATGTGTAAAACATTGAACTTTACAGTATTCAATGGACTGTTTTGCTAACACCAGCTTGTTACTGTCTGCATAGACAATTGAAGGGAAATACCTCTGAGAAGAGGGCATTGCAGTTTATATGTAGGCAAAGATATTACGAGTGTGAAGCTACCATCATATTCATATTCATATTCACTTTCAAAAGTTGACCTCTAGCTCAATGTGAATATGATGATAGCTTAACACGTTCATCATCAGATTCGAAGTCTTCCGAATGGGTACGAACAAGCGTTCGGGCCGCGGCAAATCACATAAATCCTTAATTGGCAGGTTGGAATCATGTGATTGTAGTTACTTTTCACTTGATTTACGTGGATTTGCCAGAGTATCCAATTTGCACATGAATTATTGTTGTTATACAAAAAACTAATTTGGATGTTTAGTATGACTTTCCCATATCTTTGAAAATGAAATATCAATATTTGGGTGTACAAAAAACCTGTATGAGTAATGTAATAAAATACAGCTTGGCTGGGTGTGTTTTGATTTCCAGCAGTGTCGCTATCTTTGAAACCCTACTTAACACTTACACTGGTGAAATTTAAACAAAATAGCGTTGTCAAGACCACAATTATCACAATGTATGTAGTTCCCTTGATCGGGGAGGGTCAACGCAATCGATTGTAAAAATTATGGTCCATGACAACAATAATTCATGGTGCAAATTGGATACTCTGGCAAAAATAAGAAGAAAGCATGCAAATCCACGCAAATCAAGTGAAAAGTAATTACAATCACATGATTTCAACCTGCCAATGAAGGATATGTGATTTACCGAACGCGTGTTCGTACCCATTCGGAAGACTTCGAATCTGATGATGAACGTGTGAAGCTATCATCATATTCACATTGAGCTAGAGGTCAACTTTTGAAAGTGAAGATGAATATGAATATGATGGTAGCTTCACACTCATAAAGATATTTGACTTTCAAGTTTGCACAAATTAAATTTTATTGTACAGTGTCAAACTTACATAATTGCTTGATCAACTAAACCAATCACCAAGTCGTGTGTTGGCTTCTGCACTACTTTCCAATTGGCTAACTTTTTGGTAGATACTATCTTTTCTTGGAAGTTATCAAGACTTCTTTGTGCTTAATAGAAGGAAGAAAAAGGAGATACAATTTGACAATACAATATAATCACAATATAATCACAATTATGAAAAATATCTGAGCACTTTTAATTAACCTGTATGAGTTTTAGCCAACACTGATGCTGTGACAAAGTGTCAGTCCTGTTTGTCACTGGGCTTTGTAGCTTTATCTTCTGAAAATTAACAAGTAACGAAACACCTGTTTTGCAGCAGACGGAAATTGGTGACAAAAGATTTGTTGTGTACAGTCCTGGTGTGTACCAAGTGTACCCAATGACAAATCATCCAGACAGATGTATAAAATAAAGCTAGGTTTTCAATTGATTACTATAAAGTTGGTCTCAGATTCAGAATCAGATTTATATTGTAGGACAATATGAGGCTAGTCGCCTATTGAGCCTCAGGTTCAGTCTCATATTCGAAAAATCCCAATAACACCACAAGAAAAGCAGTCAAACAAGAAATTACACCATAGGGACTACAGGAAATGTCCCATTATTCACCCATCGTAAAATATTACTTTCTACAGACTTTTAAATAACACTTAAATCCTTGTGTAGATACATCATTGGAATAGTGCGCCTACCAACAAACGCATAGGCTGAACTTTGACCTCTCTAATGTCTTGACAACAAACTTTTATCTCTGGTATTCATGTAATTTTCCCCATGCAATCTGAGACATCCCCTCTCCCATCAAATGAGCATGATGAGGAAACATATCTGGCAGCCTTTAAGTTATTATTTCTTGTTTGACTGCTTTTTTCTGGTGTTATCTGACTTATCATGATTTTTCAACTATGAGGCTGAACTTGAGGCTCAATATGAGAATGGCCTCATATTTTCCCCCAATCTGAATCTGATTGTGAATCTGAGACCAATTTTATACTCGTTTGGAGTTGTACTGTCAAATATCACTTCTGCAATATGAGAGTATGTGAAGGAACCTTTGCTGTTGAGATAAAAAATACCTATTACAGTAGATATCATGACAATCTTCACATCACAGTTACATGTATGTACAAAATAGACAGTAGGGAGAGGATCTCCATGGTCAATGATTAAAATCATCTTTCCATCATTGCCATATATATCCTCATACTAGTCATAGCTAATATGGAGGCAATGCCTTTGTCATCACTTTAAATACAGGCTACCTTTTTGTCTTTGAGGTTTCTGAGTCTGAGGTGGTGTTTTCTTTTGTTTCCTTCCTTGCAGTAGTTTCTCAGTCCTCTTTTCAGTTTTAATCTTTTTTGCATCTTGTATTCTTTTCTTCTTTTTCTGAAAACAACAACAATAAAGATCTTGATGATAAGAGCAAACATACTTAAGAACTACTCTTTGATAAATACAAGTATGCCAACAACTGGATTTATTCAATAACTCAGGACCCAAACTTTAATCAAACCTTAATTCTGGAGAAACATGAATATTTATGCGAATTATCCAGGTGACTAAAGATTGCTTCTCTGCATCATTTGTACTACAATACAGATAAATTAAAGATTGCTTGAATGTTCTTACTTTTCATATGATTAAAATGAATATATTCTTACACAGACATACTATACCATCTACATACCAGATTTAAACTGAATGCCTCCTGTATGGGCAAACCATAGGTTTTTGGTCTTACACACATTGTTGGAATGCAAAATTCTTGGCTATAGGTATTAAACATGATGTTCCCCTACTTGGAAAACTAATTATATTATTAATTATACATTTCCTGTCATTTGTTCTTTTGTGAGCGCCCATTACATATCTGACACAATACTATAGGTTTTCCCAAACCCAATCTCACACTTATGAGAAGCCAATAAGAATCCCACTTACAATATAACACTCAATGTTCAAAATTGAAAGAAAGAGAATGTAATGATAACATCGCTGTCTGCCCTCTGTGCTTGAGCTCTTTTCAAACAGAGTGCTCTGAAGTATTGTACTCATATGTTTTGATGTATTATGCATTTTCGTTGGTTGAGCAACTTCACTCAGGACTCTTGTGTGGTTTGGGAAACCTATGGTATTATGTCAGATGTATGTAGTGAGCGCTCACAAAAGAAAAAAAACGACAGTAAACCTAACAGCCAAAAAGATATTGCACTGTCACTTACATCGGATTTTCATCAGATTGGGTTGATGTACATGTACATGTATGTACCAGGCTAAATGAAATTTAAAGTTTTCATTCATCAGATACTGCCTAATCATTAATTTTGCAAATTACTCATTAAAACTAAAAATGGCATGTATATTAACAGGCTTTGTAGGATGTGTGCCTTGTCATGGTTGATGTATGTACCAAATTATCTGGAATTTGAAGTCGGTAGTCTTAAGATATATTTTAATTACTGAAAATCATTAAGTATGCAATTACTCATTAAAAGTAATAGCTATGTTGATGAGCTTCATATGACATGTTTGCATTGTTATGGTTGACATGTGTACCAAATTATACGCATTAAAAATAACTGCTATGCCTACAGTCTTTTCAGGAATTGTGTGTTTATCAATAATTTTTATGGTTGATGTATGTACGAAATGTTGCTGAGAATTTGAAGTGTGCATTCTTAAATTAGACCAAATGCTGCAGAATTTGAAGTGTGCATTCTTAAATTAGACCAAATGTTGCAGAATTTGAAGTGTGTATTCTTAAATTAGACCAAATGCTGCAGAATTTGAAGTGTGCATTCTTAAATGAGACCAAATGTTGCAGAATTTGAAGTGTGTATTCTTCAGATATGGCTTTATTACTGAAAATCATTAATAATGCAAATTACTTATTAAAACTAAAAACTACACCAAGTACAATGTAGCTTTTTAGAACATGTGTGTTTTGTTACGGTTGATGTATGTATCAAATGCTGCAGAATTTGAAGTGTGTATTTTAAAGATATTCTACATAAAATGGATATTTTCATACACAGAATACAGATTATACATTGTACATGTACCATCTACATGTACATGTTTGTACTTGCTTTACTACACAGTGTACCCGACTCAGGCTTGTACATGTCTAAACATTGTATATAAAAGGTTTTCTGGTGTATTGGTCTTTGCATGCATGCATGTGCACATGCAATGATGCATATGTGTGCATGTTACACTTCCTCTTAGATGCAATAATTCTAGTGTTAGTTTTGATACTGAGCTGTTTTTGAGTTTTTGTTTTGTTATTTAAATCACAAAACAAACACTAAAAATTCCTTCACCACAACATTTTCAAGAGGGTAGTATGGGTGTGATGTTGATACATGTATCTCACTCACATTTCAACATGATCTTGCCATACTACCCCTGTAAATTATTGTGGTGCTACTTTGGCCATTTTTTAAGGAACTGGGATACATTTGAAAAATTCTTGGGTCTTGAAGGCTCCATAATCAAATTTAATGTACAGTAGGAGTAAGAAATGTCTGGTTTTTGGCAGGTAAGCCTTAGGCGTAATTTAGAAGAAAAGTCCACCCAACTTTGTGAGGCCTAGCACCCATCTATTTGAGTTATCCCAGCAGGAATTGGTTTCTGCTTAACACCATAACAAAAAAAAGCTCAAAAACAGTTCAAAATCCAATATTTACCTGAGATGCACCAGAGTCACTTCTTGAACTTCTCTTTCTACTCTGTCTTAATGGCATAGTGTTTGATGACTGAGAGGACTTTGAAGTACCTGGTTTAGGATGTTCTTGTACAGCCTGTGTTTTGTCTTTTACTAGACCACCACTGGATACCAAACGAGGGGTCTTTTTGTTGATCTTCGGAGGTGCCATTCTCTAAATTCAAAGAGTACATGTACATGTAAACTTGATGAACCATGGTAAAACTAGACATACATGTAGACATTGATGTACATGACATTTCTACATGTATGGGGGAGGGGGTGTCATTATATTCCAGGCCAGGGCTCTCGATGCCAAGTCACCAAATGCGAATAAAAAGTCTAGCGGGCTACAAAAAATTTGATTTGGCGAAACTGTTGGAGACACGTTTTTCACTGTCATAATTTACATGTGATGACTGATACACACTAACCACAGATTTAAACTGAGCTGCCTCCCATAAGGGTGAAACCATACATTATACATATAGATTTCTGCACCTACATTTGTACATGTACATGTACATTCACTGTTGGAATGCAAAATTCTGAGTTATAGCTAGTCTATTATACGTAACTTTCAATAGAGTCCAAAATTTTAGATACATTTTGTACTTAAAAGTGTAAACCTCAATGGACAGTGATAATCAATTGATGAATTATTTTTGTAGGAATACTGATGGCGCTTTGATGAAGCATACTTGATCCCAGGATATTTTGGTTTGGTTTTTCGCTCATACATGTATATATAGTTTCCTTAATACAGACCGGAAAATTTACACATTTCACGAAAATTCTGCAAGGTCTCTGTGCAAGAATTTTTGGTAAAAAGCAGGTGATTTGGCACGAAAAATACTGTTGCCAGTGCCAGAACAAATCACCGACAACAGTATTTTTTTTAATACTGTAAATATAATACTGTAAATACTTAATAACGTCATTATTTTGTGTTAAGATCATCCTAGAATAATATTAATAATTATATTATAGCATTACCAATTCCAGTGAATTTTGTGACGTCATCGCTGTACATTATTACTGATAATGTACTCCGTTATTGGGCATCGCGGCCCCTGAACGAGCATAACAATACAAGCTTATTTGTTCTGTTTCTTCATACGACTAGGTATCTTTTCGAAATGTATGTTGTTACTTATGATTGTCATTTCCACTGTTTAAAAATACAACGCATTCATGAAACAAATTTGTGTTCACAGCAGTTCACTGAAGTGTATATGTGTGTGTACGTGTACGTACGTGTGTCGCTATGATTAGTATTCAGCTTCCGGGCCGAACATGGCAGACGATGTTCAGCGCTGTGTATAGTATACGTTGTTTTGCGTTTCTCGGTCTACAAATTCACTGGAATTGGCAAAACTATAAAATAATAACAATAATGTACGTCCTCCCAGTCCATAATGGACTCAAGCAAACTTTGCACTCCATAATGGGCTCGGCTGTCGCCTTGCCCATTATGTCGTTCAAAGTTTGCTTTCGTCCATTATGGGCTGGGAGGGCGTACATTATTGTTTAAATAATAATAATGTTTGCTCTTATAATATAGCGCATTATCTGTGCTCAAAGCGCTTTACAATTATTAATCAGAATGGATCACAATGGCACAACAGCCCTTTATTCTTCCTCAACTCCCCGTGGAGAATACATTCCATTGCAGCTGTTAAGCGCATAGGATTAGAGCATTCACATTGCAACCTCTATCCATGGAAGTATAACCATACTTCCATGCTCTATCCTACCAAATCCCCAATATTATTATGGGTGGACTGAGGCAAAGTCGAGTCGTGCTTCAAGTCTTGCCAAAGGACTTTAGCCACTCAGAAACAAACGGCAGCGATGAGGCTCGAACCTACTGTAGATTCCAAGCCGGCCTCGCTAACCATTTGCCCATCATGACGCCACAAATAGAATACAATGTTATTAGCTCACAAGTGACTGTGACAGCGACCAGCCACTTCGTTCTTCACCTTCAAGGGGGTCGACTGTATTAATCGTTCATTAATACCTTGTGTGCATTTTAAACGCTTTTCAAAGGAGATATAATTTATTTACACCCTAAGCAAATTTCTGATCTAAATACCTTATAATTCAAAGTTATTTAAGAGAATATATTTATGATATACTCACCTGAAGTTCTTCAAAATGTCTACATCTGCATCTTGAATGAATGAAAGAGAATTTGAGAAATAAGTAGTACACTACACATTCGAAATATCCGCCGTCTACACTAGACACTGGTTGTGCGCCTGTGCAGTGACACAATTTGACCTCAATTTGTTAAAAGCTATCGACGTTTTGATTGGTTCATTTGTTATACAAGAGCAATTTATGTCCAATACAACGAAACGTATTATTTTCGTTCGCTATCTTTGGATGACATGTGGCGGGAAAGGTCTTCTGAAATATTTCGATAAGCCAACACGTTAACACTAGACCATGGCGACGGAAAAAGAGATGATGGAAATTGACCAAAGTACAAGCAAGGAAAGTGCGAAAGAAAAAGGGAAGAAATCAGGAAAATCAACTGGGTATGAACTACCATGGTAAGTAGGATTACATGCACTCAAGTAGTCCTGTTTTAGATATCATTTATGGTTAAGGGACCGGTCAGTTTCTTTGGCCGGGGGGGGGGGGTTGGAGGCACTCTGTTTTTGAAATTGGCAGTAGGGGGAGTCATGCTGTTTTCAGAATTGTGGATGGGGGGGGGGGGGGTCATTGTGTTTATAATTGTGATGGAAGAAAAAAAATCCTTTTTCTACAATGGCATATAGCCTTGTCTGAAATGTGGTACATGTCAATATTTGTTCTTCTCCCTGTTTCTTACATAAATTCTTTAATATTACTTATTAGTTCAAGCATAACTATAATATACATATACATGTATTACCTAGCTACCACACCACATGGACCCCCCCCCCCCCCCCCCACATGAGGTGGACATATCCCAGTCTCAAGTTCTTCCCCTCTTACTGTCAAGATGCTATCAAAGTATATTTCAAAAGTATTTCAACCATGTGTAGTTGCTTTTTACATGTTGATGCTGTCTTGTAAAGCTTGGAAATTATTGTCTGAAAGGGTCTGAATAGTCTCAAAATTGACTTTTCAGAGTAAAAAACCTCCAGGACTTCTAGGGGGACACCCTCTAGGACCCCCCCCCCCCCACTACATGAGGTGTACACATCCCAGTCTCAAACTTAATATTTCAAAAATATTTTTCTTTTTACATGTTGTTGCTGTCTTGTAAAGCTTGGAAATTATTGTCTGAAAGGGCCTGAATAGTCTCAAAATTGACTTTTCAGAGTAAAAAACCTCCAGGGCTTCATATATATATATGGGGGGGGGGGTCATCATGTTTTAGAATTAAGTGATGTAGGGGGGGGGGGGTCAGCCTGTTTTTGGCTTTACAGATGGGGGGGGGGGGGGGGGTCAGTGACTTTTTGTCGGCCCAATTTAAGAATCCACCGCACTCCCCAGGCTGAAGAAACTGACCGGTCCCTAATAATGGAGTAAGCCAGGACTTGGACTGAGTAATTATACAGTAATTACTCCAAGGTCAGGATGAGTGTCATTCAGAATTAGATTCACATTGGAGGACAATCTGAGGACAGTCTCAGATTCAGTCTCGTATTCGAAAAATTACAATAACTCCAGAAAAGAGCAGTCGAACAAGAAATAATAACATGATAAAGGCCACATGACATGTTCCACAGGCACTCAAATCAATTTATATGATTTTTACTGAAAAATGTGTATTTAGTATACATTTAAATTTTAAAAAAACCATACAGATTGATTCAAGTGCCTGTGACATGTTCCCCCTTCACGCTAACTTGATCAACAGGTTCCATTGGGAAAACAGTGAAATAGCACGGTCTGTATTTTAAAGATTAATAAATAAATGATAAATAATTGGGAGAGGGGATGTCTTAGCTTGCATAGGGTAAATTACATGAAAATCAAGTTTGTCGCATGGACATTAGTGAGATGTCAATGTTCAGCTGATGTGTCTGTTGGTAGGTGCACTATTCTTCTTTTAAAGTACAGTCCTCAGAATGAATACAAAACATGTAATGTCGTAATGGCAGCATAGCAGCAGAGGGAAGTTTAAACAAAATATATACAATTAAAAAGTATTTTGCATTAGTCCCATAGTGTTACTGACTGGACCTTCTCTTTGAAAGTGTCCAAGTCTATGCTGTCTGTAATGTGGTTAGGCAGTGTTCCATAGCCTGATGGTGTCTGGAAAGAAGAACTGATAACACACTAGCTGAGAATGGGGTACAGTACAGATCAAGCATAATGGGATATTGTGCATGAACTATGCTTGCATCTTTAAAGCATCATGCTGGAGAAGTTCATGAACAATGCTCTTGGGGATTAGTGTATGTAAACAGCATTCAATTTGCACCTTTGAGGTGTCCACAGAGCATCTCATTAACGGTGCATCAAGTTAACAATACATCAGCATCTCATTATAAACAATGCATCTATTGGCATCGAGATAGCAGATTACATGACTATTTCGAAGGGGCGACATCGAAATCAAAAGCATCATAATTACGCGTCGTAACGAGTAAAGACGAGTAGCTACTAGTAGTTACGATGTACTACGGTGAATATTCATAAGTCTCAACGCATATTCATGTACTTTAGGTTGTAGACAATAAAAAGTAAACACCTATTGTCCGTTATCCATGAGCCAAAACTACGACCATTTACGCGTAGTCTTCATCGTGAAAAAAATAACGAAACAAAAAGATTTTCTTTTCTGTGCAAATCAGTTTCACGCTTACTTTTTTCAATGTTATTCATTCGATGCCTTCTAATTCTATGGCATTCGTACAGTCGGCTAGTCAACTAAGTGTTTAAGATATATTCAGATGTTTACCTAATATGTCTTGCCTAAAAATACCTTGAAGAAGAATTTTTATTCGAAACGTCGGAGTTTACATCTATTTATTCGGACTGCCTCACAAGTTCCTTATGCACTTCTCGGCTAGTCAACAAACATGTCGACCTTTTTCGTATGGCTGGTGAACGGTGCATTGATCGTGTTAGATTCGAGTCGCAGGATTCGTCAGTCGAATTCGAACATTGTCCACAAAAACAAATTAAAAACTAAAGCTTGTCTCGCATTAATATATCGTTTGATTTGATTGATTTAGAAGTCACCTAAAAACGTTTTGTTTCTTCAAAATTTTGAGGAAAAACGTCATTTATAAAACGAAATTTCGGGCTAATAATAACTGAATACGTTCATCACTTGCGTCTCTATGTTTATCTACCGACGTCATGCATCACGACACGTGTTGCCGAACATTGCGATTTCTCAACTCAACCCCATCATTTAGGAATGTTACTATACTGAGAAACATAAAAAATTAGTTGTTGTTTTAGAATATATAAAACAAATCCCGTTATTCGGTGATATAAAAGTCAAAACTGCACTTCCGCAACCCGGAAATTCAACAGCATTTCTTGGCCCTACCATGGCCGCCAAGCGTGAGCTTGTAACTTGTAAGTTGTACTTTTAGTTTGTAGACCGTGCAAAAAACAAAAAGAAAGTCTAACCGCGATTGATGCTTTGAGAGTCACACAATTGTACGATAATCTTCCTCAAAGATTTACTGTTATTATACTGTTACAATATTACGTCCATGCGTCCATCACAATAAATTTTGTATACATACCGTCATGTTCGAGAAAAGTATTGCTGAATATTGAAACTTTGATTTCGTGTGTATCTTATTGTTTTTTTTATGAATATCGCCCATGAACTTGTACTCATAAAAACATGTACAGTACTAGTTTCATCAGCACATTACTGGCTGGAGTACGTGGTTTTCTTTGATGATCGAAAAGTATGACAAACTACGATCAACTATGATAGAAGACAATGTCATCATTGGAAACACGGAAGGTGAGAATCACTATCTATTGTGTGTTGGCGATAAAAAATTATGCGTATCTACGCTTAAAGACGACGTCTTTATGGGAAACAAAGAAAAGTGAACTGATTATCTATTGTCAGTTATTCATGAACTTGAACACCTCATTATCTCCTGTTTCGCATAGTACATCGTAACTACTAGTAGCTACTCATCGTTACTCGTTACGATGCGTAATTACGATGCTTTTGATTTCCATGTCGTCCCTAAGTCACAAAGCATGTGCGCATAAAGTGCTGTTTATTTTGTATCAGAGATGGTGTAATAAACAAGAAAGGCATAAGTATGCAGTGACATCAGTTACAAGATAGACGTGTCTCTGTAATAATAATAATATTAATTTAATAATACCGTAATAAAGTAGACTTACAGAGCACATAATCTCTGCAAGCAGAGCTCAAAGTGCAGAAATGGAAGTTGTCAATTAAACTCAGTATTATGCATTACTTAGCAGGTAACATCGATAAGATGCCAGCTGGGAAATTCCTGCGATGCCTGTAACAGTCCGTACACACTCAGTCACATGAAATAAACCAAGTAGTATTCAAGTTGTCCTCCACTAAGTTTATCAAGATTCACACCAATCTCAGTTACATTTTACTGTCTGCACAGCCATCATATTCCAATTGCTGGTGTTGTAATGCACCAGACTCTGCTGGGGGTGGCAGAAGTAAGAAAGTCTGGGTAACTCTACATGTAATTATTGCAAACCATTCAGTCTGTAATCATATTTCTTCACAAACATGATTTGTTTCAAGCCATTGTACAACAATTGAGTCTTTAACACCATCACGTGACCATGAATTCAAAGTCACTTTTCTGAACTCTTCATGACTTTATTACAGTGTACTTGTAATATTTATGATACAAGCATATTAAAAAAAGTAGAAGGTACATTCAACTAATAATATATAAGAATGATGCCATTCAATAGATCAAAATGAGTTGTACAATGTAGTTATTAAAAAGTGTATTAATGCTGATATAGTCAGAAGTTAAGGGATCTCTCACGAAGTATCTTTCCTTCTTGATAAGTCACTGAACAGAACATTGTAGTCACATTTACAATTGAAGTGTTTTCTTGGAAGCATGTCTCCACGTACAAATTAGTTATTAAATCAAAACATTGTTATAATCTAGCTGTCAAAAGTTTCTTAAAAGCTTGTCTAAACTCAGAATTCCTATTGGCGTAAATTATAGGATTACAGGCTGAGTTGCTCAAAGCAATTGAGAATGTCATGAAGAACAACCATGGTGTCTCGCAATCCTTGAAATCAACTTCTGCAAAAACTATCACAATAGCTGCAGGCATCCAGAATGCTATGAACGTTCCCAGCACTATTGCTACTGTCTTGGTTGCCTTTAAGTCTTTCTTGTATGTGGTGTTCTCAGAACGATTCTCTTGAGCTGCAATACTCTGTGCATGTTTTCTTGCTATCAAGAAGATATGTGTATAAAGGATGAACATGATAGAT
Organism: Glandiceps talaboti; assembly: GCF_964340395.1. Lineage (NCBI taxonomy): Eukaryota > Metazoa > Hemichordata > Enteropneusta > Spengelidae > Glandiceps > Glandiceps talaboti. The sequence continues at coordinate 26,339 of NC_135566.1, read as the reverse complement.
AATGGAATAATGAAGTAAATTGACGAGTAAAAGAATGATACCCATAATGGTAGCATATCGGGTGCGTAACATGACATGTCTTCCTGTGTAAATGCAGCTTTGTCCCACACTGAGTAGGTGAAACCTGCAAGACAGAGGGGCAGAAACCAGGCAACAAATATCAATACTTTAGCTTTTCTTTGTGTCATTCTGGCATGGTAAGTTAGTGGTGATGTAATGGCTAGATATCGATCCATCGCAATAACAAGAAGATGAATTATGGATACACTGATACACATGGTCATTACGCTATTTTGAAGTATACAATAGTAGATATTGCCCTGCATTGGGATCATACCTGTCACCCATCCTGCATCAAAGATGACTGTGATAACAACAAACAAATCAGCACATGCCAGACTGCATACAAAATAGTTGGCTACAGTTCGCAGTTGATGAAATTGATAGATGGATAAAATCACCAAAGTGTTACCAAATGTGATAGCAAGTATAATGAGGAATGTCATTACAGAAACTATCACATACGTTGAAGTCTTATCAGTGTCACAGACTGAGCTGTTGTTGATTGTTGTATTCATGATGACTTTTTCACACCAAGTAGATCAGATCTTCTGGTAGATTGCAAAGTTAAATGGTGGTGATGATGATGATGATGATGATGATGATGATGATACAAACACAGTGGTGATGTATGTACACTGTATCCTCTCCAAGCTTAGTTGTGTATAAATGAACTATTCAGGCAAAACCATTTTTGGTCATGTACATGTACAATGAATGTTATAAATGGAACTGTTTTTGTCACTTGTTCTACTCAAACACGTCCACGCAGAATTTTTTTTAAGCCTGTTGTACTAAATATCTCCTGTTGTTTCTGAAACGTATGTCATTCAGTAAATAATTGAATTTTTGTATATGCAGATGTAATATATATCATGTGCCATATGTGTATGAAGGTTTATATTGAAAATAATGAGGTGCTGTAATACAGTGTGTATTTCTGATTTATTCAATTACTACATGTGAGTTATAACTGCTGAAAGCAATCTGTGCAGTTGGTCCATTATTCCATGATTGACGCATAAACCTTCTGTATTCACACTTATTGAAACTAATGGAGTGCTGACATAATTGTATTTCTGATTTATTCAATTACTGTGTGAGTTATAACTACTAAAAGTAATCTGTGCAGTTGGGCCATTGTTCCATAACCCATTAACCTTCTGTATTCAGATTTATCATAAATTTGATATTTTTTCTTTTTAACATTAATTACATGTAAGCTGTGCCATGAGATAGATTTCAACACCTCTGTATGTTTAGATCATGTGATTTATAAATAGATACTGAAGTGTTGTAACATGACATTTCAAATATTTTGCAAAGAATTATAGCAGTGTTTCCTCTGGGTCAAAAAATTTACTAGCAATTTGGCTAATTTGCCTCAAAATTTATTTATTATTGCCAAACCAGACTTTCAATTAGCCAAACTTTTGCGATAAAAATGAACATAAATAAAAACAATAATAATAATAATAATAGTTTTATTTATAAGCTCACAAACGCTGTTCCACCAGGCAAGCCATGGAGTCGAATAAAATGAGTTTCCAAAACTATATTATGTACAAATCTGATATATGCTACAATACATTTCTCTACTGAAACATCTGTTGGCTCATCACAAATAAATCCGAAACATAATGCTTGCTTAACTTTCTTAATGACGTTACTGTCCAGAACATCGACAATTCCTTGCAAAATAGCATAGAAAGAGTCATTGTGTTCATAATTAGTCCTTTCATCTACTCTCAGTTTCTCTAAGTCCGTACAACCTTGTATTTTACACAGTTCGATCAGGCTGCCATACTTTAGATTGCTGATGTTTTCTTTGGCTTGCCAATACACGATTTGTATTGCTGGGTAAATTGCCTTGGCTGCCCTTGACGCTTGTTTCATCAACGACACTTGAATACCCTCGCACTTGTCTACGTCATTACCAGCACCACTGTTGTCTGCGTTTGTCACTCGTCTTCGGGTAGTCGCTATGATATGGTCGTGAGTTTCCTCGTGTTTTTTAAGCCCATCCTTTCTAAAGTACATACAACCTAAAATGAAACATGTTACATTTTAGTATTAGTGAATTTTCTTTGTTTTATACCACGCACGTGTAGGTTTACACATGTACAAGAATACGCGAACATCGGTGTCATAGCGAACATAACATGACCTATGACCGACCTTGTACAAAATGACGCAATGTCACGTGTGAACGGATCGCCACATTACAATCTGCATGACTCGTGGAAATCATCTACGCCCTGTCAATGTCATAAAACTTATCCCCACTCGCTCAAAACAGGCATACAAATCTAATTTTGCGTTTTGTTTTTTTATTTGGTGTATTTTTTATTTCGAAATGATTCAATTGAAGATCGTGGGTAGTATTATGCTGCTGCACTGTATGTACATTATCACTTTTTCCATCAACCCATTCGTACGTACGTACGTCAACTTCCATAATAAATCGTTTTGAAGTTCAGCGTGTAATATCTGTAAACTTGAACATTATACATAGAATTGATGAACCAGGAAATGATTTTATTAAATGTTCTTACCTTCGGTGTAGACGTTACTCAATTTGGCATCTCTGCACCATTTACACGTCAGTGTCTGTGATTTTGAGTCTCCATTCAGTTCAACTCGTTTTAATTCTTTAGACCACATTTTGACTTTCTTATCCAAACCCTCCCCGCTCCAATTTTCATAATTTGGTTTCCATTTCTTTTTAGATGGTTCGTCAGTACTCTTGAAGTTGTCCTTTGATTCTTTGCAACAAAAGTCAAATAGTGATGACTGACGTTTCGTTTTTTCGGCCTGCATTGTGGAAGACAACTCATCTGCCAACGCGCTCCTTGCATGCCTGTGACGAACTACTTGATCAAATTTTATCAAGCATAGATCGCATGATCAGATGTTGCAAAGTTTAAACAAAGGAACTTACAAGTTTGTTGGAGGGGATGTTTGTTTGCATTGCTGATGTAACAATTTTATGATTTGTTTAACTTTTGAGGGAAGCACCGTGTGTACACTACTTCCTTCTAAATGTAATACAATGTAGTTTAAATTACGGATGTTCCACGTTGCGACAAAGAAACCACAAGCATTTACGCATAGATTCTCTGGTGCCTGTTCTAAATTGGATTCGCAAGTTTGGCTAATTGTATCAAAAATATTTTCCCCAAATGCAGATTTTATTCACATTTTGCGTACATGTACATGAATGTTTATCAAAGTAAACTTTCAAGCAGGGCACCTACATGTAGCTTTGACCTTGACCATCATCTTCCAGTAGAGTAGCAAATTCTTCAATAACTGGAAGTTTTTTTACCTAAAGAATCATTCAAATGTGTACCCGCACATTGTTAGAAGTAAGCATTTGACAGACTTCTGACCTTGGCAGATACATGTAGGTAGAAATCTTGAGAAAGGCTGGTAGGTTCCACATCACAGTGACTTGAGCTCTTCTTGGTGTTATGTCATGCGTGGTAAGCTCATGGTGCTACAATGGCAAGATAGCACTCCAGCACAATGACAAGATGATGAAAAATTGACACCAGGCATCCAGCAGATTTCATCACGGACTGCACCAGAGAATAAAATCTGTTACTTGAACCAGGAATCAATCCAGTTGCCCCACCCACCATTGTTGACTGTTGAAGCCAAGTACATCAGCACATGCACATGTGAAGACAGTAGTCATCACATAGCTAGCCGTCCGTCCTGTCCATGTCACATTGTTGTGAAGACAGTAGTGACTACATGTACATAGATAGCAGTTCTGTCCATGTCACATTGTTGTGAAGACAGTAGTGACTACATAGATAGCAGTCTTGTCCATGTCACATTGTTGTGAAGACAGTAGTGACTACATGTACATAGATAGTAGTCTTGTCCATGTCACATTGTGAAGACAGTGGTCACCACATAGATAGCAGTCTTGTCCATGTCACATTGTTGTGAAGACAGTGGTCACCACATAGATAGCAGTCTTGTCCATGTCACATTGTTGTGAAGACAGTGGTCACCACATAGATGTTAGTCCTGTCCATGACACATTGTTGTGAAGACAGTGGTCACCACATAGATGTTAGTCCTGTCCATGTCACATTGTTGTGAAGACAGTAGTCACCACATAGATGTTAGTCCTGTCCATGTCACATTGTTGTGGAGACAGTGGTCACCACATAGATAGTAGTCTTGTCCATGTCACATTGTGAAGACAGTGGTCACCACATAGATAGCAGTCTTGTCCATGTCACATTGTTGTGAAGACAGTGGTCACCACATAGATAGCAGTCTTGTCCATGTCACATTGTTGTGAAGACAGTGGTCACCACATAGATGTTAGTCCTGTCCATGACACATTGTTGTGAAGACAGTGGTCACCACATAGATGTTAGTCCTGTCCATGACACATTGTTGTGAAGACAGTGGTCACCACATAGATGTTAGTCCTGTCCATGTCACATTGTTGTGAAGACAGTAGTCACCACATAGATGTTAGTCCTGTCCATGTCACATTGTTGTGGAGACAGTGGTCACCACATAGATAGCAGTCCTGTCCATGTCACATTGTTGTGGAGACAGTAGTCACCACATAGATGTTAGTCCTGTCCATGACACTTTGTTGTGAAGACAGTAGTCACCACATAGATGTTAGTCCTGTCCATGTCACATTGTTGTGGAGACAGTAGTCACCACATTAGTCCTGTCCATGTCACATTGTTGTGGAGACAGTAGTCACCACATAGATGTTAGTCCTGTCCATGTCACATTGTTGTGGAGACAGTAGTCACCACATAGATGTTAGTCCTGTCCATGTCACATTGTTGTGAAGACAGTAGTCACCACATAGATGTTAGTCCTGTCCATGTCACATTGTTGTGGAGACAGTGGTCACCACATAGATGTTAGTCCTGTCCATGTCACATTGTTGTGGAGACAGTAGTCACCACATAGATGTTAGTCCTGTCCATGTCACATTGTTGTGGAGACAGTAGTCACCACATAGATGTTAGTCCTGTCCATGTCACATTGTTGTGGAGACAGTAGTCACCACATAGATGTTAGTCCTGTCCATGTCACATTGTTGTGAAGACAGTGGTCACCACATAGATGTTAGTCCTGTCCATGTCACATTGTTGTGGAGACAGTAGTCACCACATAGATGTTAGTCCTGTCCATGACACATTGTTGTTGTCTGTATGTTGCATTGTGTGATGTTTTTATGTACACATTACTCTGTGTGTAGAATTTTAATAGGAAGGTGTGGTTTGACATGTTAAAAAAACCTTTCGTTTGATACTGTTTTTTGGGAAATGATAACATATATAACTCGTGGTGTTGATTTGTGCTGATAGTTGCAATTAGCTTAGAATGGTAATATTTTAGTAAGAGGAAAGGGTCAGTAAAAGCATCATGACAGGTACATTTAATAGACGTGTTAACCTCAAGCACTTTTAATAACCTTGAAAACCTTTTAAGCCAGACATCAAATTTTAATGAAGAAAATAGATAGTTAAGGTGATGCACTCTCATTTAAATGTTGCTTGTTAATGAATCTGTCAACATTCGATAAAAGGAGTACAACGTCGTGATAGATGTCTTCCACCCTTTCACCACCAGTACCCCATATGTAGGGACGGCAAAGTTCATAACTGCCATAACTAGTTCCACACATGCTTATTAGCTATGTTTTGCTAGCCTGCCATTTTGAACACATGGAAGTGAACAGTTTAGAAATAGGACCGGAATGACGAGCAATTGTAATTTCTGTATGCGTTTTTCACTGACAAAATCGAATTTCAACATGGCAGAAGTAACCAATGGCCCTCATAACATCTCTTACGATGTCAATTTGTTAACCGTCCAAAGAAATATCCACTGAATTTTACCAGAAATGCATTGTTGAATACATGTAGTTGGCTGTGGGAATGGTACAAGCATCAGAAGTACCCACTAAGTTCATGTGATCTCCCAACAGGGAATTTACGGGTGTTGTACATGAATAGTGAAAGTCGGCAAAGTGTGTAACTTGTTGACCGGTAGTCTGCGTCCATATTATCATCTTGGGGCCAATTTTTATCGATGTAAAGAATTAATTTGGTCATATTTCTTTATGGGTAATGTTCAATAATGAATCATACTCATACAAGGTCAATTTATACTGGTCAGTGGTGGGTACATTACGCACGAACTGAGGATTTTTCGATCGGATTTTTAGCGTGCGTTTTTTTAGGGGAATTCAAATTTCAACATTGCCGCAGCCAAAATCATCTCCCCTAACATAATTTACAATGTAAATAACAGTTTTGTTCATGAAAAATTCTGTTTAATTTTCGACTTGGATGGCATTATTGACTACAAGTAGGTGGCTGTATGAACTCAGTGTACTCTATGTAACGATTACATTACAGCGAATTGATGTACATACAAAATGCTAGCTGCATATTTCCATTGATCGGTGTGCATGTTGGCAAATACCACCACCTTGCCCATCCAATTTTGGCACCGATACTACTGACTTATGGGCATTCTTTACCGATTTAGAGAACAAATTTGGTGATAATTTTTTGCTGTCCTGTTAAATACTGAATTACATTTACAGAAACTCACTTTCCAGATGGTCTTGAGGCGACGACTTCAGATATTTTAGTACACTTTCAATGCCAGTGGGGACCGACTATAGCATTATAAATGGATTATTGAGCTGTTAATTTTTTTCATTCAAATTTAATGCAACGGAAAATAACATTTTTCTGCCAAATTTTTGCCAATTTTGACCATTTAACCAGTATACAGAAGTTTTGTAGGAACGTAAATGTTGGCATTTTGAATTTTGTTTGTGACATAAATGTTTGTTTATTTGTGATATGTCAATAAATATACAACCAATGTTTGTTTTATTACTATTTTATTACTTTAATCCATATTTCGGTTGTGTATGTAACATTTGAATGTATGAATTTGCAACTGTACATGTAATGTAGAAAATTTACTTTCCATTAAAATGATACCATATTTTTCAAAAATATGCAACTCTAAGTATTTTTATATCAATTTGATTGCATACCACTCACGCTCACCTAATGTTAGTGAGGGGGTTGGTGGAGAACAAACAATCCCATGAGGCCAATGGTGGTGAAAGAGTTACAACAGTCTGCAATTATTGACACAGTCTAAAATGAAATGTTTTTCATTGTCGGTAAAAAACTCGAAATCATTCATAGTGTACATTGCTGTCATAAATATCGAACCACATACTTTCTATTTTTCTGTCACACAGCATGCAGTACACGTCATGCTTACAGTCTTTGTCTATTGAAAATTGCAAGTATTGTAAAGTATCTACCCTTATCCCTTTAACCAGCATTTCTTGGCAGTTGCGAAATAGGACTACATGTACATGTTTTAAAAGGAGAAAGTGTATACATATTAATTATACCATATCATAGCCTTGAAATGTAAATTATCTTATAATGTTTTTAATGAAATTACATGCAAGTTGTACAAACAACAATAGGATCATCTCAAGTAGTGATTGTGCATGATATTACATGCAATGTATGCAGTGTTCTCGGTGATTTTTTTCATTGCGTATGTCGTACACAGAGGCCATTGAAATTTACATATCAACCTAATTTTGATACATCACCAATTTACTTCCGGGGTTATGGTACCTATAGAACATACCATGAATAGAACATACCCTGAAAAATGGAAACAAACTCATACTGCATTTAAATTGTAAAACATTTTACTGTCTCTGCAAAACAATACTTTCACCAGGAAATTATATTTATCAGTTATTGTGTTTTTATAGTGTTCAAGTTGTTTCTGTCGTTTTTATTGACATGTGTAACGTTTCCGTAATTTGTACACATAGATTTTGATGGCTCAAATAAACATGCCCTGCACCATGACGTGTGATGAACACGTTGATGGCGACTTTCAGATGTTTCAACTATCACATGAAAAAATGTACAAATCTGTTTGGAATTTCGAAAACTGTTGGTGAATAGTCATTTTTGATGATTGAACTTTAGATTTTCAAGTTAATAGAAGGATTAAATCAACATCATTGGTTGCTTACAGGATACAGATCATTCGATCAAATATGCATAAAATTAATTTCCATCGTGTATAATACGTAGGTATTAACATCTCGCCAGAACGACAACTACCATACACATTTTGTAGAAGGGTTATTGCCTGTTTCAGCTCAATGTTAACTTCAGGCATACACTAGGCTAGTATTGGAAATGGATTCTTGAACTATACTGTGTAGTAAATACTGATACATGTAGTGATGATGATGGTGATGATGCAGACAAGCTAACGTGTGTCAGGAACTAAAATGATCTGATCAGGGACAATGGTAGAATTTATGATTTATGATGATTTAATGTCTTATTGTGTTTTTAGGGTTGAGAAGTACCGACCACTTATACTTACAGAGGTTGTGGGCAATGAAGACACAGTCAGCAGACTTGATGTGTTTGCCAGGGAAGGCAATGTACCAAACATAATCATTGCAGTAAGATGAATTTTATATGTGTTTTAGTGATCTGCTTTGCATCTAACAAAAACATACATTTTGTAGCTATAGATTACAAATGTATGTCCTCAGTGAAGGCCTACTGTGGCATGGTGCTGTATCGTCTCAAGACTATTTAAATCTGAACATGCTGAAGAGAACTATGTCTTACTGTGTGAGTTTTTTTAGTTGGTTTGGGGTTTTTGTTTTTGTTTTTTTTGCTGTGTCCATATGAACCTGTGTTTGGCATGATGCAGTAATTTTCCAGGTACACACAACAATGGTAACACTGAATTGCAACATCAGTGTTGCGTCTTTTTGCATTGATGTCAAAACAAAAACAATAAACTCTCAGTACTATGCCGGAAAGCAAGACATGAAGACATTTTGTGAAGCTAACTTGCGTTCTTTATTAGTTAAAATTTTCAAAGCATTTTATATGGTTTCCGTCGTTTCACTTTGGTCATGGGCCCCAGCTATGGGGGAAACTCCAGTAAATTGATCAGGAAACATGTACCTGTTACCAGCTTATCGCCTTCAAAAAATATACACTATTATTATAATATAATAATATTCGTCCATGAAATGCCAGAAAAAAGATATTTGCAATGCCCCTTGCTGTTTTGAAGTCATAGTATGTGTTTTCAGATAATCGTACATTTTAGCAACTTCCTGCAAATTAATGATTATTCCCTGTTGTTCACCAAATTCATGTAAACAATATGCTAGTGAGTTTGTTTCTGTAATTGTGTATCTCACTCGTAATAGTTGTATATGATGTGTGTACCGCACACATGCGTAATGGTGTGCATATGATTTAGGTCAAATTGTTACATTGTACATTGTATTACATTCCAGATGTGTACATGTCAATTGCCCATCGCATGCACATTACAGTTGCCATCTGCTACTACTCATGGTCACACAGCAAGACTCCTGACTGAGAAATTCTGGATAATTTATCAAATATTAGAGTTTTAGAATTGCTTAACCTTTGATAGATAATTTCAGAAAACATGAAACTTTGTGTTACAACAGATATCACCAACTCATACCTGCCATCAGGAAGGAATTTTTTCCTAAATTTTAATTTTTAAAAATGTTTTATGTCTTAATTTTTCAAAAATCCACATAATATGGTCATTTTGGTTACCATGGCTACTGATGTTCATTAAATGACCACTTTTTTGAACTCGGCATGACAAAGTGCCCTTTGTAGTGGGGTCAATGTGCAAATATAAAGATATTTATCAGATTTATAATGTTGTCTGTGAGATATATGTGTATATAATGAAAACATAATTTTCACATCTACCATACATTTCTGTGGAAACAGTTATCCAATTTTATACAATTTATGTTACATCATACATGCCTAAAACAAGGACATTTTTTCACTAAATTACTTTTTTTTTCAATGTTTTATGTCAAATTTTGGAAAAATTATTAACATTTTATGGTGATTTTGGTTACCATGGCAACAGATGTTCATAAAATGACCCCTTTTTTGAACTCGGCATAACAAACTACCCCAGGTAGGGTGGTTAAATTAAGCAATAAACCATCCCCTGGGAACGGTATACCACTTCCCAAGGGGGTGGTTTATCGCTATTATATTATACCAGTATATTGACAATATCAAACAAGATAAGAACTAAACGTTTTCTCGTTTCATATGGGCCCTGTGACTAATTTGCTGTTCTTACATGTGCTGACCTAATGCTCTATGAGCTGAGCAAAAGCAAATTGAGTTTGTTGAAACTATCCATTTTTATTTTTGTTCTCCATGAATGTAAATAGGGTCCACCAGGTACTGGCAAGACAACCAGTATTTTATGTTTAGCCAGGTCATTGCTTGGACAAGCATTCAAAGATGCTGTGTTGGAACTCAATGCTTCTAATGATAGGTAAGTGTAAATATAGTGCAGTAATAGGTGATTGAGACTCAATTGAGGCAGGCCAACAGATTATTGCATATAATTTGAAAATCTTTTAGTTTACATAAACCCATACAGTAGTTGTCATCACTTCATATCTGTCTTTTTGAAAGATGAGTGTATTTCAGTTTCTTATTTTCATTCATGTACCAAGTTTAAATGCTAGGTAAAGGTGTTAAAGTCATGTCATATCATATCACATTATGTTCTGTAATTTTTAAGTTGTATTATTCAAGAGAAACAAAGGTGATGGGACAGGTTTACATGTACAAATGTACGTCTGCATGTATGAATGTGGAAAAAAAGCTGGTGAAGACCATCAATAGTTTCTTGATTGGCACGTTGATAACTGACATCAACACCATATTCATTTTAATACCTTAATAAGGACAATGAAGGGTAAATGAATTGATTTGTTAAGATCAATATTCAGGTATTGATTTAAAAAAAACTTATGTGTAGCAAGTAAAGTAAGATTTGTTTGTATTTGGAGTGTAATTATAGCCATTTCTATCAGTAATAAATTGGAAAATACAACATTTTACATTTCATCTGTAGCAATTATCTTTGATGAATCATTTCTTTTGCAGAGGTATTGATGTAGTCAGGAACAAAATCAAAATGTTTGCACAGCAGAAAGTGACACTGCCGAAAGGAAGACACAAAATTATTATTTTAGATGAAGCTGACAGGTAAAATTTTTAATTCAATGTTGCCAATTGTCTTTGTCACAAATATTTACAAAAATGACAGAATGGAAAAGTATTGGAAAAATTCATGCAAGAGGAAGCCATAAATGAAATATTGCCACTCCTCAAAAGTGACAGCTTTATTTTATAGTTTTAGTCCATAGTTGCTGAAGGGGTTCATTTGGTTCATGATTATTTAGTACGGCATAAAACTTACTGAAGGGTATAGCCATGATTGACACTGTATTGATAATATGACAGTTGTGTGCAAGCTATCAATGGCCATTCTTCTGTTAATTCCTGTGAGATCATGTGTACTGTAACATAGCACCTTTGGTTGAGTAGCTGTACATCTACATCATTCAGTAAACCGGTAACTATACTATTACATACAGAAAAGTGTGTGTGATTTTTAAACGTCCTGAAATTCTTGAAAATTTTCATTTACTTACAGAAATATTTGGACAAAGAAATTTATGAAGTTTAAAAAAATGTTGAGAACTCCTTTGTCTGATAATAAAACTTTGTGTTGACAAGTCAAATGGCAGTCTCTTGGTAAGATGTCCTCAGAAATAACATAGCAGACCAGAAAAATGGAAATTTAAATGACTAGTAGTGTATGAATTCCTCTGTGATGCAATTTAGCATTGGATCTGTTTTCTTGATGTTTTTCAGCATGACTGATGGTGCTCAACAAGCACTCAGGAGAACCATGGAAATTTATTCCAAAACAACAAGATTTGCATTAGCTTGTAATACATCGGATAAAATTATAGGTAAGAATATACTTACAAAATTCCCAAATACTTTATAGCTTTCCTGTTGGCAACAGAACCCTGTCATATCAGTAACGGTAACTCAAGCCAATTTCTTATAAAGTGTTTAGTAGCTTTTAATTAGAGTCAAACTTACTGTTTCTTATCAGAAAGTATTGAAAAACAAAATGAAAGAAAAATCTGGTTTGATCTCTTATCATTTATATATCTTTTATTGTCTTGGTTGAAGACTTGACGCAATCTAGTTTGAACTGGTTTTAGACTTCTGAAGCAATCTAGTTTGAACTGGTTTTAGTTGGATCTTTGAGGTTAATAAAATATTTAAATTGTTGATTATTGACCATTATTTCAGAGCCTATTCAATCGAGATGTGCTGTTCTTCGATACTCTAAATTAACAGATGCCCAAGTGCTGAATCGTTTGTTAACAGTTTGTGACAAGGAGCAAGTTACATACAATGACAGTGGATTGGAAGCCATTATATTTACATCACAAGGGGATATGAGACAAGTAAGTAGTCCAAGTCTCTTAAATGAGGCCTGGCTTGTTGACTCATGAAAAAAAAAGAAAATTTCTTGGCAACACAGGCAATTTGTGCAGTTGCTTTGCATGAGTTTTACAATGCATCATGCATCTCACATAGAGCAATTATGGAAAGTGTATAGTGATAACAGATTAATGCTGCATATTGCCTCTCCTAGTATTTATGTAATTGTCCACTCAAAACATGTTTAGATTTTTGTAGTTTGAAGGAAGTAAATAAACCAATAATTAAAATAGTATGATTTTTGAAATATTCATTGCAGTTTAAAGACGCACTGAACAAATCATTTGTTTTAATACAATGAGTAACAATCTCCATCTTCTTGTCTTCCCAGGCATTAAATAATTTACAGTCAACTTGGCAAGGTTTTGGTGACGTCAGTGGAGACAATGTATTTAAGGTACAGATAATGTTGGACTGCTTGCTCATACATACAGTATAACTCCAGAATTGCTTTCCAACAGCATCATTATGAAATGTTTCGCCATTGGTGACGTGCTCACTCTAGGGAGGCCACAGTCTATTCCTTTTTGTGGTTGCCGTCAGTCGTGGTCACTAAAGCGCATAACTAACATCTTAAACAAAGTTCCAGCCAAGATGAAGATCTTATGTGGAGATATATTTGTTGTGTTCAATCTTTTAAAAAGTATCTGGTAGTCAACTCAGTCTTTGGAAAGTACTTTCACCAAAGTCGGGTAACACATATTTACATATTTATTTGCCTGAAGTTGAAAAGAAATGAAAAGAAGTGAGATAAAGGAACTAGTTAAGTAAATACGTTGGCAATGAAAAGTAAACAAAAATAACTTTAAACTTCTGGCTGAACCACAAAAATAAATTGTTCAAAGATGTCGGGTTTGTGGCCCAAGAAAACATGCACAGTAATAATATTAACATGAAGTGCCGTGACCCTCCAAAACAGTAAAATAGAAGCAGCTGCATCTTCCCTAGAGGGAGAGCATTGCCAGTGGTGAAACATTTCAAAATAAAGCTAAAGGGGTATCATCCTGCTAGCTCATTGCTAACCACAGGCTTGCACCAACACCTCACTGTAATGTCTTGTAACGGGAACTGTACCTGCCCTATGTTATCATCAGTTTAGCCTGATGTGAACATAATTAGAAGCCCTCATCTCTTGAACCAATGCTCACACAATGCCGAGGCCATCTGTTACGAAGAAAAGAAGTGCCTAACATTGTTTAATTTCATAATGATTCATCCCAGTGTCCATACTTTGCTCATAAATCATTAACATACAAAACTTTACTCATATTAAAGTAAACCCAATATTTATTGGTTTTGTGAATATAAAAATACATAATGCAGTTCTAATCCCTAAGTGCAATTTACACGTCTGCAATAAAACGATGTAAAAATTCACAATATGTACAACATACTTCACAAAAGGAAAAAAACAACAACAGCAAAGCACTGCTTTCTACTTGTATAACTCCAAAACAAACTGAAAGTAAACAAACTAAAAGGTAACAAAGTCATTCATTCCCCATTACTAGATGTACAACTCCAAACTGAAAGTAAACAAACTATTAGGTAACAAAATCATTCATTCATTATCGCTGACGATAATGAACTGTACTTGTCTTTTAAGAAATCCAATACCACCTCTGCCGTATCTTCTATTGAAGAATGTGTCAACGATATTAACAAATGGATGACGCAAAATAAACTGAAGTTAAACGATTCTAAGACTTTTAATTCATTCCAAATTTGATCATTCGCCGTTGCCTCTCACTTCCATCAACATATGTTCAAGCGTAATTGAAACTACTTCATCTGCGAGAAACATTGGTGTTATATTTGATGACAATGATACATTTCAACAACAGATAATTACCACCTGCCACACCATTTACTTCCTCCTTCGTAAAAATGGACACATCAGGAAATACCTCTCTCAGGATTCTTGTGCCACCCTCGTCCATGCTGTCATATCATCGAAGCTAGACTATTGTAATTCCTTACTATTTGGTCTGCCTGACGTTCACTTACAGCGCTTACAACGTGCCCCAAATACGGCAGCTAGGATTATTACGCGCACCAGGAAATTCAACACATAACCCCTTTTCTAAAACAACTTCATTGGCTTCCAGTATCTCATCGTATTGTTTTCAAACTTCTGCTCATCACTTATAAAGCCCTTAATGGAATCTCTCCACAATATCTCAAGAACTTAATTACACCTCGTTCTTCATTACACACTCTTCGTTCATCAGATAAATGCCTTCTGCATACACCCAAATGGAATCTGGTTTCCTATGGTCGCCGCTCCTTCTCTTCAGCAGCTCCTGAACTTTGGAACTCTCTACCCCTGGACATTAAAACCTCTCCCAATGTAAACATTTTCAAAAGACGCTTGAAAACTCACATATTTCAGAGAGCTTTTTCATCTCCTTTCTAACTCTAAGCGCCACTGAACATTGTTTTCTTTGGATATTTGGCGCTATATAAATTTAATAGATAGATAGATAGATAGATAGATTCCCCATTACTACATGTACAACTCCATAACAAACTGAAAGTAAACAGACTAAAGGTAATAAAGACATTCCTTCACCATTACCATTCAGGACTACAATGTATAATTCACACAGGTCTGTGATGTGATGGTCCACATAGTCTGCTTATTACTGATTTTACCATTGTTTCTTTTTTCACACAGGTCTGTGATGAACCACATCCTCTAGTTATCAAAAAGATGTTACAATTCTGTGTTGAAGCCAACATCGATGAAGCCTACCAGTTGATAAGACATCTCTGGATGATGGGATACTCATCAGAAGATATCATTGGAAACATGTTTCGTGTTTGCAAAACTGCTCAAATGCCAGAGTACCTTAAACTAGAGTTTATCAAGGTAATTTTAATAAGTAGTTCTATGGTTGAAAAATGGGTATCTATTCTAATTTTTACCTGTTTTATGTTATGCTTGTGTCTGTGTATGTATGTATGTATGTATGTATGTATGTATGTATGTATGTATGTAAGTATGTATGTATGTATGTATGTATGTATGTATGTATGTATGTATGTATGTATGTATGTATGTCTGGCTATCTGTCTATCTTTGGACACAATATCTCAAAAAGTACTGCAGTGATTTTAATGAAACTTGTTACACATCTTCCATATGCTAATCACAAGAACTGATTAAATTTGGTAAACATCGAATGAACATTAGATATTTGCATAATTGTGTTTTTTAGTAATTAGGCTATATCTTAAGAATGCACACTTCACATTCAACATAATTTTGTACAGGCATTAACTATAACAAGGTGCATTTGATGTATATTTGATGTTGTTTTTGTTCTTAGTGTGTTTTAAAAAGTAATGTAACAATCGTAATTTTGACCATTAGGTCACAACGTTTGGAAATAAACCATTATTATAATTATTATATAGTTTGTTGATGTAGCTTATAGTTTTAATGAATAATTTGCATAATTCATTATTTCCAGTAATAGGCTGTATCTCAAGAATAAAAACTTCAAATTTCATTTGACTTGGTACATACATCAACCATAACAAATCACATGTGTTTGATGTAGTTTTTTATGTAGTTTTTTATTGTGATGTGTAATTTGCATAAACAATCTATTTTGATAATTCGGCACTACCTTTAAAATGCAAGTTTTAAATTTCAGATAATTTAGTGTATGCATTGATGGTAAGGAAGTGCATGTCATGATGTGTCCTTTAAAGCTTGTTGATGTATATGTAGTTTATAATGGTAATGGTTAATTTGCATAATTAACGATTTTTCAATAATTGGGTAATATGTTAACTATGCAAGTGCCAATTGTCGTATAGTTTCATATAATTAATGTTCCAATTAGAGGTACATCATGTATAATGCCTATTGCTCCGAATTTTGCATGCCAACAATGTGTGTAAGACCAAAAGTCTCTGGTTTTGCCCTTACAAGAGGCATTCAGTTTAAATCTGGTTAATGAATACTGTAACTTTACTATGTTTTTCTTGTAGGAAAAACAATGTGACACAGGATAGACCAAGTTTGAGTTTTTTAACTCAACAAATATACAATATGTGAAAATTGTAACATTCAAAGAAAAAGTTTCAAAATAAGTCGGTCTCTCTTACTGTACCAACATGCAGGCATACTTTACCAAGTATAAACAGGAACAGTTAGCTTCATATCTTCTTATTTTTTTCACAGGAAATTGGATACACTCATCTAAGAATAGCAGAAGGAGTGCAGTCATTGTTACAAATGTCAGGACTTCTGGCAAGGCTTTGTCAAAAATCTGAACTACCTGAATAATCAGTGGTATTGTTGAATGGTTGGGCTATTTACGAATACTTAAGATGGAAATGTCAATATGTCATTATCCAATTTATGACATTGATTGAAACAACAGATTTTGTGTTCATGGATGTCCCTCAACCTCATCAGACATAAATGAAGGTGGTTGCATGAATTATTCAAACTTCGCTTAAGCTTGCTCTATACTTTTAGTCTTCATGGGGAGGGGTAGGCTATTAGAATGGGTTCCATTGGTGAGACCATCCATCTGTATTATGTCATTTCTTAGACATGTAATATCTAATTTTATTTAAACCTTGTACAAAGGTGACATAACATATGGGACATATACATGACTTTATTTCAAGACATGCAAATTTTACCAAACGGTGGCCACATTTGTAGTTAAAAGTCATTTTTTACAGCATAACTCAAAAACTGAATATAGAGACTCCATTCAAGTGTCTACCCCATATTATCAGTTACAAGCTACCTTTGACCAAGGCCAAGTCAGTTAATATCAAAATTTAAGCCATTTCTTATATATCACAGACAATAAATGATGCCAATTTCTTGTAAATCACATTCACAGGTGATAGAAGAGAAGATAAGTACATGTATACCCAACCATTACTTTTGACGCTCGTATCACTTTTTACTGAATGTTTGCCATATTTGTACTGCATAACTTTTATAAACTGTATTACATAGCAACTTCATTCAAGTGTCTATCCCCATACTATCAGGTGTATGTTTTATGTAAGACAGTGACTCTTGACCTTCAGGGTAAAATCTCAAAATCAAATTCAATTCTTGCATATTCCAGACACTTAAAGTGTGACTAATATTTTTTAAGATTTTGGGCATATGTATGAAAAACAAGGGTGGATACACACATGCATTAATTTTGGTGCTCATATTACTGTTTTGCTAAATAGAAGCCATATTTGGTGTACAAATCAGCAATTTGCCTGTAAATAGCTCTGGAAATGTAAGACATAGAGATTTCAGTCAAATGTCTACTCCTATAGTGTAAGATGTTCCCTTTCTGTTGATAAGATGTTTTCGTAGTATCTTTATATTTGACCCTGACCTTTACCTACTTAGTCAAAATTTAATACAATAAATCAATTTCATCTCTTAGTCACACAGAAGTAATTTGTTTTTGTGGGGGACTGTTTTCTATGAAGACTTGTCTTAACCTGTAATAAAGTTTTGAATATTATTTCTGAATAAAAAAAGAAATAAAATGCAGTTTGTGTCAATTGTGATATTCATTTATTTACATAAAGAATACATCATTAAACCTGCACTGGCTGCAACTGGATGTATTTTTTCATCAAATAACCAAAGATATATTCACTAAAAATTGTCATTTACTAAGGGTGACCTTTTTTGTTTTTTTGTTTCTCATCTCCAGTGGAATAGTCGGGCGGGGCGGGCAGGCGAAATAAAAAAAAAAGGGGGGGGGGGGGCAAGAAAAAAAATCTGTATTTTTTTAGTTCTATTCTCTGTCCTTTCTGTCCTGTCAGTCTCTCTACAACTTCCTTTCTCTTATCTTTATTGAATCCTTGTTACAGGTCTCTTTCCTTCATTTTAGCAAGGTTGACAAGTCCTTAGAACAACTTTGTAAGAAGATAATTACTTATCATCCTGATGGGTGTATATCTGTAGCCATGAACTCTATTGTGTGATTTTATCAGGAGTACTAATACATTCGTCCTACTAATCAAAGTGGCATTGACATCGCTAACAATTTGTTCAAGTTATCCAATTTGAACTTTAGTATGTAACTTTTTGAAACACTTACGTGATTGTCATCAGTGTGCTAGGGGTTAGACGGCAGTGTTCTGCCAAGGTTTCCAACAAGTGGGGACAAAGGCCCCTTGGTTGCAAAAAGTGGTGTCATTTGACAGGGAGTGGGGTCAATTATTATTGTCTGAAATATTCATATAGATTATCTCAGACCACTATAGAGATACTGTGGTCTGAGATATTCCATTACGTGTAGACCATTACCTAACTACATAAAAAAATTCCATTCCTAATAACAGTTCCCAATAAGCTATTTTTTGAAAATTGTGTACTACACATTACACCTTAGAAATAGAAGGCAATTAAGATTATGTAATTTTAAGTCATTTCTACAGAGTATATTACATATTGTTTAGAAAGATTGGACAGCCAGGTAGTCACAATTTTTAATCTGAATATCAATGAATAGCAGTGCTCAAATTTATAATTCCCTTTTTTCAGACAAGGACAAAGAACAACTTCAAAATAAGTCACAGTAAACATATGATTGAATAAAAACTTTGAGAAATCCTAAACTTGTTTCATTTTTAAAACTTTTAGTACACTGCTGTGAGTATCATTCCCTCTTCAAATTCATGACATTTTGAAGAAAGGGTTGAACATCTGACTCTGGTAATGTAGCTATTCCATTTCCGTTAGTTGTTCCAGGAGGACGTGAAATCTCAACCTGCAACAGAGGAACTGGGCATAACTCTAGTCCATATTCTTCATCTGAAGATAGAGTATCTTCACAACTGTGGTCCTCAGTCTGGTTATTCTGTCTTGTATGAATTCGCTTCCTTTGCTGTGTTTGTCCTATGTCATGCTGAACCATCTCAGGTCTCGGCAAAGCAGAACACGTCAGCAATAGGTTACGATGTAAAGTGCGCTCTCGCCCCTTCTTGTGTTCAGGACGAACTACGTAGACAGGTATCTGTGGATCTGGTTGTCTAATTACTATATAAGGGTGTCTTTCCCAGGTAGGGTTAGGGATGGGGTTAGGTTAGGGTTAGGGTTAGGTTAGGGTTAGGGTTAGGTTAGGGTTAGGGTAAGGGTTAGGGTTGGTTAGGGTTAGGGTTAGGGTTCTATTTGTAAATGGTGAAAAAAAATTCATGATATAAGTTCTAAATTGAGCACTGGCTCTCACTACTTTGACCTTTGACCCCCCGATTTCAGTGTCAGGTAGATAAGTTAGTTGGCAATGTAACTTGACAATTTCATAAAGATACATTATAAATAAAGTACATTTGTGAAGCCCCATCTTGGGTATTGAACGTTGCCAAAGTCATCAAAAGAAGAGTACTTTTTTACCTGAATATTGCCACTAGGGGGCGCGATTTTATTTGAAAACAGGCTAATTTTGTACCTTCCTGATTGAATTTTTTGACTCAATCTTAAGGATAGATGTATAAAAATTACTTGCATTGATTGAATAAATTTCGGGGGTCAAATGTCATCATAAGGTTGTATTGTGGGTAATATGTTTATGCATAACCCTAACCGGTTAATTTATTCAAGGAGAAATGAATTTAGGTTTAATGCCGTCAATATGTTGTTAGGTACCCTAAATTGTACCTGCTCACCAAATGTGGTCGAAAAATAATGAGAAATGAGTGTTTTTCTAAGTTTTCAAAATGTCAAAATAAACGTTACCACTGAGGGCGCGCTTTGCTTTTCAATTAAATTTTTTTTTCCTGTAAGTATTCTTTGACCAAATTTTCAGGATAGGTGTATATTAATATCCTTGACTCATGTTATAAATCACATGTCTCAATGGCTAGTAGAAGTATGTTTGTTTGACTGTTTTTTTTGCCATTAGGTTAACATGTGGAAAACTGTCATTATTTGTAAAAGGCATTTATCTATATAAATTCACCGTTTTTTTTGTCTTGAACTACTCTTATTAATCAGAATGACTAATGTTATAAATTGCATGTCACAATGATTAGCGGAAATATGTTTTTGGAATTTCAATTTTTTCCACATTATTTTAACCATGTTAGCCTATGGGGAAAAGTAATTTTAATTTTTAAAAGGCACATTTATATGGAATTTCACAAGTTTTTGTGTGCTGAACTACTCGTGTTAATGATCATGAAGCAGACACTTAATATCTTGTCTGAGTCGGTTTCTAAATTCTAGTGTTCACTAATTTCCAATTTTGGTGCATATTTCACGGTGTACAGGGATTTTGAAGGATTTTGCGTGGTCACCTTTGAACTCTTACTGTTAAGCAAGGCATAGACTTAGGACCAACGTGATTAATGTTTTGGATAGGACATGACAAACTCTCTTGCCATTGGAAGCCATTTTGTAAACAAAGCACTATTAGTAGTACAGTGGTGGTCAAAAGTATACACTAACATGTATATGTTATTTCCTACATGGATAACTTTGCTATCAAAACCAATACATACCCTGCTCTGGTATTAAATATAGTTTATAACTTTATAATATAGATATTATGATTTTCTATTTGTAAATGGTGAAAAAAAATTCATGATATAAGTTCTAATTTGAGCACTGGCTCTCACTACTTTGACCTTTGACCTTTGACCCCCTGATTTCAGTGTCGGGTAGATTAGTTAGTTGGCAATGTAACTTGACAATTTCATAAAGATACATTATAAATAAAGTACATTTGTGAAGCCCCATCTTGGGTATTGAACGTTGCCAAAGTCATCAAAAGAAGAGTACTTTTTTACCTGAATATTGCCACTAGGGGGCGCGATTTTATTTGAAAACTGGCTAATTTTGTACCTTCCTGATTGAATTTTTTGACCCAATCTTAAGGATAGATGTATAAAAATTACTTGCATTGATTGAATAAATTTCGGGGGTCAAATGTCATCATAAGGTTGTATTGTGGGTAATATGTTTATGCATAACCCTAACCGGTTAATTTATTCAAGGAGAAATGAATTTAGGTTTAATGCCGTCAATATGTTGTTAGGTACCCTAAATTGTACCTGCTCACCAAATGTGGTCGAAAAATAATGAGAAATGAGTGTTTTTCTAAGTTTTCAAAATGTCAAAATAAACGTTACCACTGAGGGCGCGCTTTGCTTTTCAATTAAATTTTTTTTTCCTGTAAGTATTCTTTGACCAAATTTTCAGGATAGGTGTATATTAATATCCTTGACTCATGTTATAAATCACATGTCTCAATGGCTAGTAGAAGTATGTTTGTTTGACTGTTTTTTTTGCCATTAGGTTAACATGTGGAAAACTGTCATTATTTGTAAAAGGCATTTATCTATATAAATTCACCGTTTTTTTTGTCTTGAACTACTCTTATTAATCAGAATGACTAATGTTATAAATTGCATGTCACAATGATTAGCGGAAATATGTTTTTGGAATTTCAATTTTTTCCACATTATTTTAACCATGTTAGCCTATGGGGAAAAGTAATTTTAATTTTTAAAAGGCACATTTATATGGAATTTCACAAGTTTTTGTGTGCTGAACTACTCGTGTTAATGATCATGAAGCAGACACTTAATATCTTGTCTGAGTCGGTTTCTAAATTCTAGTGTTCACTAATTTCCAATTTTGGTGCATATTTCACGGTGTACAGGGATTTTGAAGGATTTTGCGTGGTCACCTTTGAACTCTTACTGTTAAGCAAGGCATAGACTTAGGACCAACGTGATTAATGTTTTGGATAGGACATGACAAACTCTCTTGCCATTGGAAGCCATTTTGTAAACAAAGCACTATTAGTAGTACAGTGGTGGTCAAAAGTATACACTAACATGTATATGTTATTTCCTACATGGATAACTTTGCTATCAAAACCAATACATACCCTGCTCTGGTATTAAATATAGTTTATAACTTTATAATATAGATATTATGATTTTCTATTTGTAAATGGTGAAAAAAAATTCATGATATAAGTTCTAATTTGAGCACTGGCTCTCACTACTTTGACCTTTGACCTTTGACCCCCTGATTTCAGTGTCGGGTAGATTAGTTAGTTGGCAATGTAACTTGACAATTTCATAAAGATACATTATAAATAAAGTACATTTGTGAAGCCCCATCTTGGGTATTGAACGTTGCCAAAGTCATCAAAAGAAGAGTACTTTTTTACCTGAATATTGCCACTAGGGGGCGCGATTTTATTTGAAAACTGGCTAATTTTGTACCTTCCTGATTGAATTTTTTGACCCAATCTTAAGGATAGATGTATAAAAATTACTTGCATTGATTGAATAAATTTCGGGGGTCAAATGTCATCATAAGGTTGTATTGTGGGTAATATGTTTATGCATAACCCTAACCGGTTAATTTATTCAAGGAGAAATGAATTTAGGTTTAATGCCGTCAATATGTTGTTAGGTACCCTAAATTGTACCTGCTCACCAAATGTGGTCGAAAAATAATGAGAAATGAGTGTTTTTCTAAGTTTTCAAAATGTCAAAATAAACGTTACCACTGAGGGCGCGCTTTGCTTTTCAATTAAATTTTTTTTTCCTGTAAGTATTCTTTGACCAAATTTTCAGGATAGGTGTATATTAATATCCTTGACTCATGTTATAAATCACATGTCTCAATGGCTAGTAGAAGTATGTTTGTTTGACTGTTTTTTTTGCCATTAGGTTAACATGTGGAAAACTGTCATTATTTGTAAAAGGCATTTATCTATATAAATTCACCGTTTTTTTTGTCTTGAACTACTCTTATTAATCAGAATGACTAATGTTATAAATTGCATGTCACAATGATTAGCGGAAATATGTTTTTTGAATTTCAATTTTTTCCACATTATTTTAACCATGTTAGCCTATGGGGAAAAGTAATTTTAATTTTTAAAAGGCACATTTATATGGAATTTCACAAGTTTTTGTGTGCTGAACTACTCGTGTTAATGATCATGAAGCAGACACTTAATATCTTGTCTGAGTCGGTTTCTAAATTCTAGTGTTCACTAATTTCCAATTTTGGTGCATATTTCACGGTGTACAGGGATTTTGAAGGATTTTGCGTGGTCACCTTTGAACTCTTACTGTTAAGCAAGGCATAGACTTAGGACCAACGTGATTAATGTTTTGGATAGGACATGACAAACTCTCTTGCCATTGGAAGCCATTTTGTAAACAAAGCACTATTAGTAGTACAGTGGTGGTCAAAAGTATACACTAACATGTATATGTTATTTCCTACATGGATAACTTTGCTATCAAAACCAATACATACCCTGCTCTTGTAT